>NC_039367.1:106733322-107022333 GCF_003573695.1 Papaver somniferum | reverse complement strand
GACTGGACTATAGTTGAACCCCAATCAGTCTCCCACAGATCCAAGGTACAGTTGTACTCCCTACGCCTCTGATCCCAGCAGGATACTGCGCACTTGATTCCCTTAGCTGATCTCACCCACAACTAAGAGTTGCTACGACCCAAAATCGCAGGCTTTAACAATAAACAAATTTGTCTCACACAGACAAGTCTATCAAAGGATCAATCTGTCTCCCACAAAAAAACCCTAAAACTTTTTTTGTTCCGTCTTTTGATAATAATTAAGGTGAACAGGAACCAATTGATAATCCGGTCTTATATTCCCGAAGAACAACCTAGATTAATCAATCACCTCACAACAATCTTAATCTTATGGTAGCGAAAAAAGATGTCGTGCAATCACAAACGATGAAACGAAGGTGTTTGTGATTACTTTTTATATCTTGCCTATCGGAGAACTCTCACTATCTCAAGCCAATCAATATGATTGTACTGTTACGATAGAAGATGCAAGATCAGATCACACAACTATGATAAAAGTAGTAGCGGACTGGCTTCACAATCCCAATGAAGTCTTTAAGTCGTTAACCTGGTTTTAGAAGAAGAAAACCAAAGGTTAAAGGAGAAACGACTCTAGCACGCAAACTAGTATCACACGTAAGGTGTGGGGATTAGTTTTGCACAATACTAGATGTCTCCTTTATATAGCCTTTCAAATCAGGGTTTTGCCTTAGTTACAAAGCAATCAATATTCACCGTTAGATGAAAACCTGATTTAGATTCAAGCTAATATTTCTCAACCGTTAGATCGAAAACTTAGCTTGTCATACACAAATGACTGTACGCTTCTAGGTTTGTTAACCGCACCCAAACATGTACATTGTTGGTTCAACAATAGTCTACCCAAAGAGGTTAACCATATGAGCGTCTAATACCAACCATGTTCTTCTTCACCATAACTAGTTCAATTGACTCAAATGAACTAGTTAAGAGAGTTGTTCAATTGCAAGGAAATCTTATGTAAATACACAAGACACAATTGAAGCAAAGATGATTTGATTCACTCGAACCGGTTCATGAACATTAATAGCCACGGTTTGCAAATGCATTCCTTAGTCTTTTAAGATTAAGTTCAGAAATCATCTTTAGATATATAACCTTATCAAGTTCGCAGACTAGGTTCGCGGACTTAAGACACCGGATAGAGTTTACAAACTCCAGCAGAAATTCTCGGGTTCGAGAACTACGCCGGTTCGCGGACTGGGTAAAGACATAAAAACAATTTACGACGTTATATATTTGTTACACTATAAATATAGTTTACGACGTTATATATTTGTTACACTATTTCTCGTCAAAGCAATTTTCAAAGTGATTGAAACATTCATGACTTTCGTCACTAGGTAAAGATAAACTTGGTCGAAGCGAAAAGCTTACCAACACATATTTCGAGATATAGATAGGCGAGGTATACTCGGCTCGAAATACCAAATGTGTATGATCTAGTCTATATATATAACATACGACTTTTGTCTCAAAGAGTAGGAGATAGAATAGATAAACTTTTGAGTGACAGATAAGTTCAAGTATCGACATACCTTTTTGTCGAGAAGTTCCACCGGTTCCTTGAGTAGATCTTCTACCTGTATGATGAATATCCATGAAGTCCTTGAGCTCAACTACACTTACTATCCTAGTCCGAGACTTATCTATAAGAGACTAGAAATCAAGACATATAGTTTTGATCACTAACATTGACAAACATGCTTGAGATAGCAACGCATGTGAGTTTGACCGAGCAGTGCTCTAAAAATCTCCCCCTTTGTCAATTTTAGTGACAAAACTATCAATAAATATGGAATAAAAAAAAGATAATGAAACTTTAGTAGCTCCTATTCCACATGTTTAATCTTCAACATTCCTCGAAATCTTCGTCACTTCCAAGTACTCCAATGATCCCAAAGGTTGTAAGTTTAGCATCACCGTTGTTAAAGATCCGTAGCTATAACAATGAGAAAGCATCGGTCTCGATCCTTGTTATACAGTGTCAAAGTCCAATTGTATCACAACTTCAACAATAATACTATGGTAATATGTATCACTCCCCCTTAGTCAATACTCCACCTCACATGAAAACCACTCCCCCTTACACAATGATCCGAAAACCATATGTATTTGTAGTGTGAATTACATATTAATTCTCCCCCTTTTTGTCAATAAAATTGGCAAAGGTACAAGAACGGGATCATAATGAAATTTTCGTAAGAGACATTTCATGACTGAGAGAAAGAAACACACATCATCTTATTTAGATGCAATCATATAGCCGAAGCTAACAGCATTCATCAAGGAGTTTAAAGATACAAGATAACCCCTCTAAAATTCCACAGCCGCACACCCCTCAAGATATGACCATTAAGCACAAGTTCAAAAGAACTCTCCCTCATTTGATATCATTCTCGAAAGAACAACAAGAGCGACCTTAATTTCAAAAGAAACGAAGGATTTTATTGGACACCAAAACCATGAGAATGATTTTTATATCCAACACTCAATCAAATTATTCATAAGTAAACCCATGAATAATCTAATCGGAATACATAATCAAATTAACCACAAAAGTGATCAATTCAATTCATTGTTCTCAACATAAGTAAACTTACGGAGCAACGACTAAGTTAATCATACAAGAGAGTGATTGGATTAATCGTTCATGTACTCAACACAAGAGAACTTGTGGAGTAATAACTAAATAACCAAGAAGATGATTAATTTAGTTCTAAATGCTCAACATAACGTACCTTACGGAACAACCAACAAAGGTAATCAAGAATAATCAACTTAGTTGTATCGTGCTCAACATAAGACACATCACGGAGCCTTACGGTAATACAAAAAGATAGATCAATGAAGATCTATAATGTGGAATACACAAGGATTCATTCTTTTGCACAAGCATATACAATAGCAATAATCCTTGGATACAAAAGATTTTAACCTATCTTCCGTCAAGAGTTGACAATGTAGGCTTAACTTTTGTATATGTCAGAAGTCTATTCATTCTTAAACCAATACGTGAATACCGATCGTGAACGACTTTACTTTTGACAAAAATATGGGACAACAAAGTTCATGGACGTAAACATAAATATCCCATAACAAGTTGCAATATAACAAAATCAAAAATATTACAAAACATCACCCTCCAAATAGTTTTAGAATTTTAAACCAAAAAACCTAAAAACAAGAAGATGAAAATAATAGCTACGTGAAGTCATAATCATCGCTATTCAAAGCACTAGTTATTCTTCCAACTACACCAAAAAGAAGACTTACTAGGAAACTAAACTCAGATTTCCTTGATGATTTCATACCTCTGAAATGGTCCATCGAAATAGGAATCACTGATATCCTTGATCCTGTTGACCGTAGAGACACCATGTTCATAAGTTAGAACGTTAGTTTTTCGATCAACAATGCGAGCATAATGACGAGCCTTTGCGCAGTCAAGGATAACTTTCTTATGATTTCTGATCAAGATATTCTGAGTACCAAGGATTTTTGTTTGTCCATCAATGAGATGGTTTATCTGAAGTTGAAGTTTAGAAAGTTCGCTCTTGACTTCATTCTGAACGCGAATTAGATCCTTGACCGATTCTCCAATCCAAAAGTTATACTCTTTCCTTTCAAGCATCTTCTTCATGATGAACTCTTGAGCAGAATCACATCCTTTGAGATCATCTTCTTTTGGAACAGTTTCCATTGAGTTCCTTTCTGAAGATTAATGAAAACCTATAAGAATTATATGTGTTCAAGTATACATCCTAGATAGAAACCCTAAAGTTACTTGAGGAGATATGGACGTTCGTGGGCCGACCAAAATGCCAAAGTAACTAGACCCAATTCGGAACACTGCATACTGTGTTCTTTTCAAGGATCCTTTGTCTCTAAAGAGTCATAAGAAAGAAATACAAAAAAAATCAAGCATACAAACCGAAAGAAAATCAACGAACATATTTGAGCATCTCTCCGACATCATCCTTATATCTCTCAAGTTAGATACAAGAATGGAGATTTCTACTAGGTAGTAGAGGGATACATAGTCTCACCAAAGGTTCTGAGAGAATAGTTGTGATTTCCTCCAGGATATCTGATTTCGACATTTCTTAACTTTTCACGGCAGTCTCCAGATTTAGAGAACTGTCTCACAACCCTTCCTGGAAGCACATGAGAGGAATCTTTCTGATTACAAAGTCTAGGACCTCTGGAGATTGGTTCTAGGGGATCTTCGGAAACTGGTCATGCTTAGATTTACCAGAGTTATTCTTATAAACACAGGACATGCTTTCATGGGTAGCACAAGAAAATTTACCACTAGAATGTAACCCAGTCCTGTAATGACTTCTAGGAAGAAGATCATTTTTATAAGAAGTCTGATTCCTTGTGAAGAGGTTCACTGCAGTAGTCGTCTGACTATTTACTCCATTAACAGTGGAAAGAAGCAAATTGCAAAGACTAGAAATTTGTTTCTTCCTGGCAAAAAAACTGGACATCATAGTGATTTCCTTTTCCACAAAAAGTACAGGTTCGTGGAGAAGACACAACAGTTGGTATTTATTTTAACTTTTCAGCCCTGTGAGAAGATTGTAAGTTATATAAACTTTTCTTGACAAAATATTCTCTTGGAGGATATTTCTTCATGTATTGTATGTCAAGAGGAACAGTTGAAACATAAATTTTTTTCCTTAAGACAGAGTTTTCGTTTCCAAGGTCATACACTGTTCATGGTCTAGTGAAAGTGATGCATCTAGCTTTTCTTTCTCAACACGAAGTCTGTCAAGATCAGATGAATGTGTCTTGATCAAACATTTTTCTCTAATTGAGCCTTTTTTGATCAACTTTTAAAGATCACCAATCTTTTCATGCAATAGATTATTCTCTTGAAGAAGTTTCTCAATATCCTTAGAGAATGACTCTATGATGTTATAGAGTACATGTTCACGATCAATAGACTTTTCAAATTCATCAATGAGCTGTTCATGATTCTGAAGATCAACAAACTCAGTATAATTTTTTGCAATTATGGTGAGCTCCATTTCAGCTTTTGCCATTGTGTCCAATGTCTCATTGGAGGAAGAGTGGCCAACACAAGATGGGACAATCTTCCTACCTCGGGATTCGTAAGAATCAACTAAGGAGTAATCTATTGAGGTATTTCCGAGACACTTGACAGAGTTGAAAGCTTTAGGAGGCATTTTGGTATGCGTACAAGATTTCGTCCTCAGACTCAAATTGCTACAAACACAGACTTGTAAGGTCTTAAACGTGTTTGCCTGCTCTGATGCCAATTGAAAAGGCGGGGGTCTAACAACACCACCCAATATTTCGCTTAGCAATATATACGGACTAACTCCGAAACACTTTCTAGAGAATCAACTAGACAATCAGACTCAATCTAGGTAAAAGTGTCTCACGGAGTTAATATCTCTCTCTTGTTTTGATTCACTCAAGCTAATAGAAATCAGCGAGTCTATAATCAAACACAAGGAATAACCTGGACGGTACCAAAGACCAATGTCCAAGGATCAATCAATATCAATCAACAACAAAAGGTCGGATTTCCAATTGATCGATTCAAACGCACAACCTGTATTATTTCAATTATATAAACAAATATAATGCGGAAATAGAAATAACACAGACACCAGAATTTTGTTAACGAGGAAACCGCAAATGCAGAAAAACCTCGGGACCTAGTCCAGATTGAATACATACTGTATTAAGCCGCTACAGACACTAGCCTACTCGAAGCTAACTTCAGACTGGACTATAGTTGAACCCCAATCAGTCTCCCACAGATCCAAGGTACAGTTGTACTCCCTACGCCTCTGATCCCAGCAGGATACTGCGCACTTGATTCCCTTAGCTGATCTCACCCACAACTAAGAGTTGCTACGACCCAAAATCGCAGGCTTTAACAATAAACAAATTTGTCTCACACAGACAAGTCTATCAAAGGATCAATCTGTCTCCCACAAAAAAACCCTAAAACTTTTTTTGTTCCGTCTTTTGATAATAATTAAGGTGAACAGGAACCAATTGATAATCCGGTCTTATATTCCCGAAGAACAACCTAGATTAATCAATCACCTCACAACAATCTTAATCTTATGGTAGCGAAAAAAGATGTCGTGCAATCACAAACGATGAAACGAAGGTGTTTGTGATTACTTTTTATATCTTGCCTATCGGAGAACTCTCACTATCTCAAGCCAATCAATATGATTGTACTGTTACGATAGAAGATGCAAGATCAGATCACACAACTATGATAAAAGTAGTAGCGGACTGGCTTCACAATCCCAATGAAGTCTTTAAGTCGTTAACCTGGTTTTAGAAGAAGAAAACCAAAGGTTAAAGGAGAAACGACTCTAGCACGCAAACTAGTATCACACTTAAGGTGTGGGGATTAGTTTTGCACAATACTAGATGTCTCCTTTATATAGCCTTTCAAATCAGGGTTTTGTCTTAGTTACAAAGCAATCAATATCCACCGTTAGATGAAAACCTTATTTAGATTCAAGCTAATATTTCTCAACTGTTAGATCGAAAATTTAGCTTGTCATACACAAATGACTGTACGCTTCTAGGTTTGTTAATCGCACCCAAACGTATACATTGTTGGTTCAATAATAGTCTACCCAAAGAGGTTAACCATATGAGTGTTTCATACCAACCATGTTCTTCTTCACCATAACTAGTTCAATTGACTCAAATGAACTAGTTGAGAGAGTTGTTCAATTGGAAGGAAATATTATGTAACTACACAAGACACAATTGAAGCAAAGATGATTTCACTCACTCGAATCGGTTCATGAACTTTAATAGCCACGGTTTGCAAATGCATTCCTTAGTCTTTTAAGATTATGTTCAGAAATCATCTTTAGATATATAACCTTCTCAAGTTCGTAGACTAGGTTCGCGGACTTAAGACACCTGATAGAGTTTACAAAATCCAACAGAAATTCTCGGGTTCGAGAACTACGCCGGTTCGCGGACTAGGTTCGCGGACTGGGTTCACGTACTTGGATAACGCAAGTAGTTTGTCAAAGCCAGCAGAAATTCTCTGGTTTGAGAACTTCGGCAGTTCGCGGACTGAGTTCAAGGACTTGGCATTTTCCATGCTTCCGGTTCTCTTGATCAACAAAGTTCGAAAACTTCAATTCAAGGAATCCATTGGTTATGTAATCTAAACTTTCATTCCAATCATTGAAACATTCTTAGAGGACGTTATATAGTTTTTACACTATTTCTCGTCAAAGCAATTTTCAAAGTGATTGAAACATTCATGACTTTCGTCACTAGGTAAAGATAAACTTGGTCGAAGCGAAAAGCTTACCAACATATATTTCGAGATATAGATAGGCGAGGTATACTCGGATCGAAATACCAAATGTGTATTATCTAGTCTATATATATAGCATAAGACTTTTGTCTCAAATAGTAGGAGATAGAATAGATAGACTTTTGAGTGACAGATAAGTTCAAGTCTCCACATACCTTTTTATCGAGAAGTTCCACCGGTTCCTTGAGTAGATATTCTACCTGTATAATGAATCGCCATGAAGTCCTTGAGCTCAACTACACTTACTATCCTAGTCTGAGACTTAGATATAAGAGACTAGAAATCAAGACTTATAGTTTTGATCACTTACATTGACAAACATGCTTGAGATAGCAACGCATGCGAGTTTGACCGAGCAGTCCTCTAACACTTTTGAATTACCAATATGTGTGTTTAGTATAACCTCTCATAAATTGTTTATGTATCTTGGTAAAACTATTCACAAGGCCTGACTTTTGTATTAGTATGACTTTTATTAGTGAAACCGATCTTAAGTAATCACCTAAGATGGTAAGGTCGATATCTTGAAATTGGTGTGACTAAATACTAGCCATTGGGTAACCGATCCTAGTAAGAGGTGTGACCAATCACAAGAGAGAGTGTAATCGATCCTTCTAAGAGGTTTAACAAGTTTTAGTAAGTTGGTATAACCGATCACAAGTTTTACCATAATAAGTGGTAACCGATCCTAGTACTTAGTTAGCTATTTTATGGTAACTAGTTTAACCGATCCTAGTACCCACTTGGAGGTAGAACCGAAACTTTATGTTGAGGTAGAACCGTGAAACCCATTAATGGTGATTTGATAGGATAATCAATCACATAGTTCTTGGAAGTCATATGAACCAATTCTAAACTTGTTTGGAAGTGTGCAAATCGGTTCCAAGATTGTAAATATGAAAAAGGATTTACAAAGTAAAGATGTCGACATACTTTGAACATGTGCAGTAACTCTTATCTTTTATTGTTCAAAGATATTCCTTAATAGCTAAAAGAGAATCCCGGATTGAAATAAATTGAGAATCTTTTAATTAAGGTTTTTAGTTTTATATGCTTTTAATTTCCAGCAATTAAAATGAATATCTTTAGAAAATAAAAATTAGTAATGTGCATTTACTAGCTGGAGATTTTCTACTGAGATTTCGGTCAATATTTGGACAAAGCATTTCCAGGAATTATGAAAACCGTTCTTGCCCTTATTACATATCTTTGAGAATATTCGATTTTGGAAATTCCTTGGTGTCCAAACTTCGGAGAGGAAAGTACCCTAATTAGGCGAAATTTCTTACGACCGCTCGTTTTAAAGACTTCTTTGGGATGGGGAAGCTCTACGAGTACCGTTTGTGGGAAACTAGATAATTGCAGTTTATTATTAGTTTTCGATTGACTAACGGTTATTGAACTTTGATTGCACCTAGTTTGTTTATGCTTGAGAATCCTCGCTTCTGATATGAGATTCACTCAAACTAGATCGAAGTTTCGACGGGGATCTCTAGAACTCTTTGTGGATCTAAAGACGTCTTGTGATAACCCATCGTTAACAGACTCCGTTCTGTGTGTGATTGATCACAAGAGATTCAAGTTGATTGTGTGCAGGTGTTTATTGAAGATCAAAAAGATTTGAAGACAAAGAAGATATTTGGTTTCATAATCTTTGGTGTGCACAAAACTTGTTTCGGCTGGAAAGGGATCCAACTATAATCGGTTTATCCTTGTGATAGATTGGATTGATTAGTTGAATAGATCAGCATCAATACGTTTCTAAGTGATTAAAAGTATTGATTGCATAGTCTTAACAATTACTTTGGTAGTTGTTGGAAAGATAGATCTAAGGACCTGATAAAGGAGTTTATTAGGATAAACGGAAGAGCCTTTTGTCAAACTCATATCACGTTGTTTGAAAATAGTTGTTACCGAACATATTTGTTGTTCCTTTACTGTTTGGAATACGAACTAAAGGAATTGTTCCAAGTGCGTGAGTTATTGCAAGTTGGAGGCGCAGGAATACAAACGGAACTAGTTGAACTATAGTTTTAGTGGTTTGGTCTCAACTATAAGAAGTTGGTTTAGATTTTTTATAGAGGCTTAATCCTGAGAGTATTCAATTCTGGACAAGGTCCCGGGGTTTTTCTGCATTTGCGGTTTCCTCGTTAACAAAATCTTGCTGTGTCATTTACTTTTATTTTCCGAAATTATAATTGTTGTTATCATAATTTAAAGTAAATTACACAAACGTTAATTCATATTTACTTGATAGCAATCTTATTGTGTTTGGTTAAGTCCGAAGCTATTATCAAGTAAACATACTTTGTTGTTGTATTGTTTCGATCTTGTATCCATAGTCAATCACACAAGTTATCTTTTTGTCATATTGTCTCGATCTCATATCCATATACGATCACACGAAGTGTGAACCGGTTAGTTGTATTGTCCCGACTCAGTCCATAGACAATCACTTTCGGAGAAAGGACTTATAGGTGGAAAAGTTTTAGATTGAGGAATATTTGGGTACCCTCGTCTTTTCAGTTGTATTGTCTCGACTTTGTCCATAGACGATCACACTTGGTAAGAGGACTTATAGGTTGAAACAAAAATATTTTGGTGTATTTGGGTACCCTCGTCTTTTCAGACATCTAATGGGGGAGAGTTCTTAATTGAACTTGTGCTTAATTGTCATATCTTTGTGGGGAGTGCGGCTGTGGAATATTGTAGGAGTTATCTTGTATCTTTATAAACTCCTTGATGAATACACTAAGTGTCGACTATGCGAAATCGTCGAAACAAAGTTGATATGTTCTCTTTTAGTCATGAAATATCTTTTTGAAAATTTCATTATGATCCCGTTGTTTTCGTTCCTTAGCTAATTTATATTGACAAAAAGGGGGAGAATTATTTGGTAGTTCACACTACATACATAAGGTTTACGGATCATTATGTAAGGGGGAGTGGTTTTCATTGTAAGATGAAGTATTGACTAAGGGGGAGTGATACATATCACCATAGTATTATTTCAAAGTTGTGATACAATTGGAATTTGATTATCTATAATAATACTATGACACTGTATAACAATTATTGAGAACATATGTTTTCTTATTATTATAGCTACGGATCTTCAACAACAATGATGCTGAGTTGAACACTTTCAGAATTGTTGAAGTACTTGGAGTAGCGAAGAATTCAAGGAATGTTGAAGATCCAAGAAAATCAAGCATGATGGATGAGAAGTTACAAAATTTATTTATTTTGTAACCCATATGTATTGATAGTTTTGTCACTAAAATTGACAAAGGTGGAGATTGTTAGAGCACTGCTTGGTCGAACTCGCAAGCGTTGCTATCTCAAGCTTGTTTGTCAAGTTTAGTTGATCAAAACTATATACTTGATTTCTAGTCTACTTATAGCCATGTCTCGGATTAGGATAGAATGTGTAGTTGGGTTTTAGACTTCACAACGTTCACCAATTGAAGACGAAGATCCACTGGGTAGCTTGGAGGAACTTCATCAACAAAAGGTATGTGGAGACTAAAACTTATCTATCACTCGGAAGTCTATTCTATTCTATCTTCTAATGAGACTAAGTTATATATATATATAGACCTTTACATTATACACATTTGATATTACGAGCCGAGTTTATCTCGCTTATCTATTTCTCGAAATATGTGTTGGAAGCCTTTTGCTTTAGCTTTAGCTATGTTCATCATATTCTTGACGGGTTTAGTTGGAAACAATCTATTTGTTGGAAACTAAATATTAAGTCAAAAGATGATCATGTGAAAATTACCTTGAACATCTTATATGATTTTGTGAGACGGTCATTTGATGTAAGCTTGGGAAGTTTCGTATTGATCATTCGATCACTTGAAAATTACTTGAAGCTAATGGTTTGTTTGAGACAACTATTGTCGTCTTCCAAGGATGTTTCAATGATTGAAATGAGAGGTTAGAACAATTGCCCATGTCTAGATACAACATGTTATGCATACCCAGTATGCGAACTGTATTGTGATGATTCAGGTCCGGAACTCTTGTTTGTGTACATAATATGCGAACGGATTTGCCTAAGAAGGTCCGGAACTCTTGTTTACGTACCTAGTATGCGAACGAGTTTACCTGAGTTGGGTCCGGAACGGTTGTTCGCGAACCGGGTTTGCGAACGGCTTGACTAGGCCAAGGTCCGAAGCTGCTGTACGCGTACCCAGTTTGCGAACACAGTGGTTAAGTTCTAAAATCGGTAATGTATGATTCCCATACACATGAACTAAAACATTTATGATTTAAGGAATGCAAATTAACTTTGCAAACCGTGGCTTAATGTTCATGAATTGATTCTTGTATAAGTACTTTGTACGATTACAAATCAAACCGATTTCATTTCAATTTCTTCATGTATATTTCTATGAGATAGTGAACAATTGAACAAATATTTTTCAGACACAATTAGATTTATTTGATTATCTATCATGATTGATTGACCATCATATTTGATCATCATAAGACTGGATTATTAGTTGAGTTACATGTTAGATCATATCTCGGTTGAACTCACCAAGCGTTGGTCTGTCAAGTTTGGTTGTCATATTTTAGTGTGTCAAAACTCATCTAAAGTCGCTTGATTAAATACTAGAGTCAACTTCGTTTAGGTTAGACTAGAAAGTGTAGGAACATTGAGACATACAAGTATTACTCCGAAATCTTGAAGAATGTGAAGAAGTAGCGAACTACGACGACGACATCATCCTTCCACTTGAGGTTAGTAATATTGACTTGAACTGTTTCATTCTTAACGTATCTTTCAAGTCGTGCTATATTGAAAACATAACTGCGAAGCTGTATATACTGTACATGTTGTATAATACTCTAGTGATGTGACATGATCAAAATAGTATGATTATAGTATTAGGGACTTAGACTACGAAGTATAACTATTATTGAAAAAAGCGGGGGTCTACAACCACACCCAATATTTCGTTTAGGCAATATGTATGGACTAACTCCAATAAATTTCCAAGAGAATCAACTAGACAGTTAGAGTCAATCAAGGAAAATACATCCAAGAGTTATATCTCAATTTCTCAAATAAATTTGAAATCCAACAAATAGAAATCTGTGAGCCAGATTAATATGAGAAATAACTTGGATGGTTCCAAAGACCAATATCCAAGCGTCAATCAATTTCAATCAACAACCAAAGGTTGGATTCACCAATTGATTGAACTATGCACAACCTGTGATGTTTCAATTATATGAAAAACATAATACGGAAAATAAATAACATAGACACCAGAAATTTTGTTAACGAGGAAACCGCAAATGCAAAAAAACCCCGGGACCTAGTCCATATTTGAACATCACACTTTATTAAGCCGCTACACACTCTATCCTACTAAAAGTTAACTTCGGACTGAAATGTAGTTTAGCCCTACCCAATCTCCTATTGATTAAGGTATAGTCGCGTTCCTTACGCCTCTGAATCCCAGCAGGACTTTACGCACTTGATTCCCTTAGCTGATCTCACCCACAACTAAGAGTTGCTACGACTCAAAGTCGAAGATTTGATAAACAAATCTCTCCCATACATAAAAGTCTATTGAATTGATAAATCTGTCTCCCACAGAAATACCTACGAGTTTTTGTTCTGTCTTTTGATAAATCAAGGTGAACATGAACCAATTGATACACCTGACTTATATTCCAGAAGAACAGCCTAGTAATATCAATGACCTCACAATGATCTTAACTTTATGGTAGTGGAACAAGATATTATGGAATCACAAACGATGAGATGAAGATGTTTGTGACTACTTTTTATCTTACCTATCAGAGATTGAATCTCGAGCAAATCTTAGAGAAGATAGTACTCAATATGATAGAACAAAGTAAGATCAGAACACACAACTACAGAGAAAATAGTTGGGTCTGGCTTCAGAATCCCAATGAAGTCTTTAAGTCAATTTCTTGTTTTCTCGACAGAGAGGAGTCAGAAAAGGTGAGACATGAGAAGTTGTAATCTTCTTCATATTCCATGAATCCAAAAACTTAACATACTCTGAGACTTCCTCATCAACATCTCTATCAATATCTGAATCACCTTTATCAAAAAATTCATCCAACTGTTCTTTTAGGAGAGTTTCCCAATCAACAGTTTTTACATCAAGAGAATGTTTAGATATTGATTTAGATGTGACAGTTCTCTCAGGTGAATCCAAGCTTTTGGAATCATCTGGTAATTTCTGAACTGGTACGTTATTAGAGAGACTCATCCATAATCATATCGCTACAAACACAAACTTATAAGGTATTTCACGTGTTTGCCTGCTCTGATACCAATTCAAAATGCGGGGGTACAATAACCTCACCCAATATTTCGATTAACAATCTGTATGGACTAACTCTAATATACTTTTAAGAGAATCAACTAGACAGCCAGACTCAATCTTAATAAAAATTATATCAAGGAGTTATCAAATACTAGAGAGACAAACTTGGATGGTACCAAAGACCAATATCCAAGTGTCAATCAATGTAAATCAACAACCAAAGGTTGGATCTTCTAATTGATTGATCTCAATGTACAACCTGTGATATTTCAATTATATAACAAAATATAATGCGGAATAGAAATAACACAGACACCAGAAGTTTTGTTAACGAGGAAACCGCAATTGCAGAAAAACCCCGGGACCTAATCCAGATTGAACACCACATTGTATTAAGCCGCTACAGACACTAGCCTACTACAAACTAACTTCGTTCTGGACTGTAGTTGAACCCTGATCGCTGTCGTATGCGTCAAAAATAATATTACTTTCTCACTACTTAAAATATATAATATAGCAAGGGCAAGAAAGGATCGTTCCCACAGAGAGGTCTAGGTTGTCGTTTGTTTCGATTTCTTATATAAACAAAGGGCGGGTTTTTCTGATTTTTAATAAACTAAGTTATGCTAAAAACAAATAAAGTAAAGCAAACACGCAAATCAATAAGATGAAGATATTGGTCAAGGATTAGTTTTCATTCACAAACATGAATTTGTAACAATAACTAGAATTGATATTTAATCTCAACTTTTATCAAAAGTCCTAGTATACCTTGATCGCAAGAATATCCCGCTAATTTCCTCGTGTCATCAACAAACACATTAAAAGATGCGAATGTGAATTCTTCCTAAAAAGCAACCTAAAGTGTAAAAGCACAATTAAGTTTAACTCCCAAAGAGCACTAAGTTCTATGAAATAAGACTAATCAATGCAAGCGAACATGTAAAAGCATTAATCCGTTTTAGCAAAGGTTATGATCCACTTGTGACTACTAGGATGTATCACTACAAGCAATACTCACAATTATGCTACTTGCAATCAGGAATTATCACTTTTGTGTATAATAACCCTAATCTAGCAATAGAGATGAAAACTAATTCAACCGATTCGCGACTCGACTAAACATGCATTCAAATCATATGACAATATTAATAGTGAATCATAAGCAACAAAATATGGAGACAAAACTAATTCATTGCATAAATATCATGGTTGGAACTCCAATTTATTCCTTAACCAAAAGAGAGTTATGTAATCATATCCATGGAGTTCATAAACAAGAAGAAGCAATAAAACTATCATGTTCAAACCCTAGGCAAAAATAGAAGAAGAGATAATCGATTAGGGTAGAGAGGATCCTTTCTTTTTATGTTTCTTTCTTTCTCTGTTTAGGTCATGGCCATCTGCCAAAGACCAGCCCTGAGTCAGCTACCTGACTCGGTGAGTCAACTCGTCGTGCTTTGACCGATCCAAGCTAATTTCAAGCCTTTTACGCTTCTGCTCTTTCCCTGCATAATATGCACATTCCATGCAACCAATTTCCTTCACTGCAACATAACCATCTGCAACGCTCTCAGTTCCCAGCTTTATTTCCATTTCAGCTCAGGCGAAATACCCATTGTAGTACCCTCTCTTGTTCTTGACAGTAAACCTCACAGCTGCAGCCAATATCTTTAACTGCAGTTCACTATAACAACAGCCATTTCAAGTCGTGCTTGCACTTCTCATACACATATTACCAGTACCTATGACTCCTTGTTATTCCAGCTGCAATCAACGACACAGCTCTTATCTCCTGTAATTGCTTCAACCACCTGTAATGACTCCATCTAGTCCATGGCACTTTGTTAACTGTACACACCACCAATCTTCAATTGCTTGTATCTGGCAACAGATTTCACCATTTCCTCCATTCTGCCAGAAACTCACAACATCACAGAAATATCTGTAGCTTCTCAATCTTTAATTCTCTAACTGCACTTCTCAAGTCTACTGCATCAGTTACTCAGCTGAATTCTCCATTTCCTTTATCACTGCAATTTCAGCTCATTCACTCAAGTTCAGCTCTTCCATATCCTTTCTTGCTCACAGCTGTAATACATCCCATCGCAGCACCTGCATCTGCATTTTTTCATTGCACTTGGTTCCTGCACTTAAGCATTCATCTAGTTATAAATCTGCTCAACTGCATAACCTGCACCTAAATCATGTGCATCTTACTGGTCACATACCATTATCTCATCAATTCAATCTCCAGCCAAGACAACAACAGCATCACCAGTTTCACTGTTCTTCTCTGCAATTCCATGAGCAGCAACAACACCAGTTTCATCTCAAACAAGCCATCTAACCTTACTGCCACTTTCTACAGCTCAAAACCATCTCAAACCCATTCATACCAGCATCCATCTCCTACAATTAAGATCTTATAACTCAGCCACCACCATCTGTTTCATGCTCTTCATTCTGCTACCTGCAAGTCAAGCCACAATTCACAACACATTCCCTGTAGCTCATTCTCACTGCAACTTCCATTTTCTTCTCCATCTAAGCTTCCACTCTGCAAAACAGCACACTGCATCTCCATACCCATCACCTTCAATTCCAGTTCTTCCTTTTCGCCAACAGTGCATCACACTCCAACCATACGCGATTGCGAACAACCAACACCTACACTCCATCCAGAACCACAAACTTTCTTCTCAGCTACAGCTTCTGGCCTTAACCCTTGTAATCTCCAGCACAAATGCAGCAAAAGTCTTCTTGGCTTCAACCAACCCATTGCAGCACCACCTCTACCTTCATATCTGCATCACTAACAACACTCTGTTAGCACCACTTGCATTTCATGTTCACCTGTAACAACATCATTAAACCCTTCCAGCATCAAATACTCAATACCCTCAGCAACACAGTACTCAACTCCAATAGCTAATTCAACACCAAACCCATATCATCTCAGGTCCTGTAATCCATCACCAACATCTTCTCCATCCATGAAATGAACAACAACCCTTGTAATCTTCATCTGCAAGAACACCAACACAAACCCATCTTTGTATATTCAACAATCGAAATCATTTTCTGTCCTCAGATTGACCACCAACAACAACAAACCCTAACTCAATGTCATCTCAACTGTTCTTCACTTCCGATAAAATTACTCAGTAGAAACCACCTTGATAGCTCTCAATCGACCATCCAACCCTAATTGAACCTCTGCCATATCCAAAAACTTCATGAATCGATCACAAAACCATCATCTTCATCAGCTGCAACTATCAGCTCAAAACCCCCTTTATTTCAACTCTATCGAACCCTAAATTTCTCCATCTGAATCTTCACGAATTCTTCCATTGAACCCTGATCGATTTCCACTCTCATATCTGAATTTTCTAACTCTCAGACACAACAACCATTCACTCTCTTTCTTCATCTCTTTCAGACACAAATGATTGAGAATTGATTTCTCTTGGTTTTAAGGAGTAGAAAATTTTTTGTCGGATATTTGCCACCAGTAACTTCGATAAGGGCTACCCATTTCTTATATGGCTTGTCAGTTTCAGATAACTGACTGCCTATTCTCTTCCTTGCTCAACTGTCGGTTGTGGAGAACCGATAGTTCATTCTTCGCCTCCTTCTTGCGTAACCTAGCCGGCTCCAAGTATAACTTGCATGTGAATTGACCTTTTCTCCTTTTTCGCTGCGAATGGCTAATTTCTCCTTCTTTTGCTTCAAACGACTCCATTGCACCTAATAAACGCAAAATCAAACATAAGATACACAATTCATAAAGACAATACCAAAGAAAGCATAAATACTAGATATAAAATTAGGTGTTTTAGACACCTATCAAATTCCCCCACACTTAGACTTTGCTAGTCCTCGAGCAAATCAAATAAAATAATTCTAAAACATACATAAAACTCCGTGTCGCCGAGGATACGATTACTCTTAGCATGAATAACAGGCCTTTAAACCCCTAAGTGTCCTTAGTGGACGAGCTATAGTCTCGTGAGGGCTTACTAGAGATATACCCACAAAACCTATTTTCCAACTTACTAGTTCTCCGAAATGATAGCATCCAACGCGCTAAGAAGACATAGAGATTCTGCACACTAGTCATAAGAAGTTAGACACATAAATGAACATAATCTCATCCTTAAAGGTTGAGAGAGAAATAACCATCCCTTCTCGAAAGAAATTCGGGTTCGGAGTGATCAAAAGTCTCGACACTGCCTCACAAGAAAGGGTTTTATGATATTGCTCTCAATAATAAACAGCTTTTTATGGGCCACACATGTGTCGAGGTAGGAATGAAGAGAGAATCATGCGACACGTTGAATAGGTAGGAAGGCAAGAACCCTCCGAATTGTTTTCAAAACCCACATCTTTTATTAATGAAGGTGGGAATATGCTTACTTACCTCGTTATCCATTCGGCGTGCAGTTAGCACCACTCTCACAACATCCATAGAAACGTCTTCGGTCTTCAATCATTGTCTTCATCTTCGTCTTCGATCTTCAACTCTTGATGATGAAATCTTGAACTTCGTAGAATCTTG
This sequence comes from Papaver somniferum, assembly GCF_003573695.1. NCBI lineage: Eukaryota > Viridiplantae > Streptophyta > Magnoliopsida > Ranunculales > Papaveraceae > Papaver > Papaver somniferum. Next base: position 107,004,063 of record NC_039367.1, on the reverse strand, counting down.
ACAATGTAACTCTTTCCTCTAATTTCTTGAAACCTCATTATGGATATTTCTTCTTCCATTGGATGTATTGAATAAATACAAAACCAAAAACGAACTAAACAAACCAAAATATGATGCAATGATTTTTTTTTTTGGTAAGATAAAGTAAATACAAAATGAAACAAAACAAAGTGAACAAAACAAAATTTCTCTTGTCTCTTTTCTCTTTTTTTTTTTTTTTTTTTTTTTTTTTTTTTAGACAAGAGAAAATAAAATATAAATTAACAAATAAAAATAAAGATAAAATAAAATACAAAGGCCATGGTGTAAGTACTTTACCGCTCGATTCTTCACAACTTGTATGTCTCGATATCATAAACTTCTTGACTCTCATCTTGATAATATTTTCTCTCGTACAATAGTCTTCAACTTGTAAAAATTCTGCTCCTTGTCTTGGTGTTATACTTAAATCTGAAATCTGCTCATTTCTCTAACGTTGCTTGTAAACCTTAAACGTCTTCAACTTTCCTTCGAATTTGTGATGCTCCTCTTGTTGATGATGATGGTGTTTTTATGGACCTGTTGGTGTAGAGAGATAAAGTGGATGGTGTTAACTGCGAACAAGATTACAAGTGGTATGTAAGTTAGCAATTCGATGTCACCATTCATGATTGATAAAATAACACTCAAGAGATCAAAATAGTGCTTCTATTGGTGGGAGGTTGGGTATCTCACCATTCTACCCGGAGTTTACGTACGGTGACACACACTCTAAAAGCACATATTTAGACAGGTATACAGAAATGAAGGTCGGTGCCTCTCATGATGTAACATGGGTAGTCTCCACTATAGGGGATCACAAATCTAATACCGAATTCAGTCTGCACCTCATTTGCCACTTGGATGGTTAAATCCAACTTTAACTCTCATACAAGTAAGAAACCCGATCATGTTCTCTGTCATCTCTAAGTTCAGTCACTCTTGTGGGAATCTCGATGTAATCTTAGCGACATGTATACTATGTGACTCTAAACTAACCACAAGTTGGAGTTTTCTTATTCACTATTTTACATAAAAGTTGAAAATTTCATGAAAAATTTACAATGCAAATGCAACACTCCCCCACACTTAAACTTTACATTGTCCTCAATGTAAATTGAATCGTCCAAAGAAAGTCAAGGTGGGAAATCCTATATCATAATAACAAGAAATCAGAAAAAAAATAAAAATAAAAATAAAAATAAAAATAAAAACAAAACAAGACAAGAAAAACTAAAAACAAGACAAGACAAGAATATAAAAATAAGACAAAAAATACTCATCGTATTGGTTTCCTCCCATTTAGCGCTTGATTTAAAGTCGTCATCCCGACTTGCAAGACGAATTCCCCATACACCAACAATCTGAAAAGTTGGGGATCCTTCCATGTAACCTGTTTTGCAAATAGTAACTTCACACAAGCATTAGTATAATAAAGCAAAAGTGAAGTTATAGCCCAATAGAAGTTTCCCCCACACTTATTCTTGTCCACACTTGGAAGTGTATAAAGAACATAAAATTCAGGAGCTTCTGTGGTTTCTTCTTTGCAAACTTGCATAGTATGAGAATCAAATGTTTTTAATGGTGGAAATCGAGAAACAAAGTCATTCAACAATATTCTCGAAGCATATACATTCAAACCAACAAGAGGTAATGGAGGAGAAACAACATGCAAAGGGTTAGACAAACCTTGCACAATCTCTTGTATCACGGTATCCTCTCCATCCTTGAAAAACTCAAGTGAATTACTCACCTCTTTTATATCATGGTCCTCTATCAAACCTTGCAACCATTCTTCGTCCGTTTCTGCCTTAACCAAAGTCTCGACATAAACATCATCATTACAATTCTTTGCAAACTCAATTGGGTCTTCCACAATATTGGTCATATCGGTTTCATTCTCAACACACTCCTCTTCGTTGTAAGGCACATACTCTTTTGCGGCTCCAAATTTCGCTATAAGGAACTTTTTTAGAAGACTCAAAAATGCATCATCCTCAAGCTCCACCCTTTGAATAGGCTCTTGATCATTATAAAGATCAATGCTTGAGTAATCTACACAAGTGTCAACATATTCCTCTTTATCTTCATTTTGATCCCAAAAAGATTCCGCTGTACACCTTTGGGAAATGTCACCATGAGTTGGTTCAAGCGATGTATCTTCATAATCATCATCACTTTCATAGTTAACATAAGATTGGATCTCGCTGAATTTAGTGTTGCTAATCTCAATCTCATCCTTTTGAATAGGTGAATGATCATTATTAAGATCAAGAGTTTAGGTAGCTACACAATTATCAACGAAAGACCCCAAAGGTTGGCCCTTTTCAACGTTAGCATCAGTCAAATATTCATCACAAACCATAGGCACATTAGAATAGTTATTGTCTTTAAAGCAAAGTTCTTCCTCATACCTTTCTTCTTTGATTTGATCAATACCTCTTTCTAAGTTAGCATACCTTCACGAAGTTCTTGGAGCTGCTCTTCTGCAACCTCTTTATCTTTTTGGAACTCTTGTTGTACAAAGTTGGAAACTTTGTCTAGAAAGTCAGAGACTTTTTGTTCATGAGCATAAGAATCCTCCCATCATTGTGGTTGTTCACACACATACCCGCCATAAGGTTGTTGAGGAAAACCATAAGGATCCATGAAATATTGGTCATAGCCAATGAATTGGTTTTGATTATACCCCTGGAATTGTTGGAAGTTGTCATGTTGTTGAAATTGTTGGAAACCATATCCATTGTTCCAATATACTCCATCCATAATAGGTACCTGAAACAAGAGTCCTCAAACCAAGGTTAATAACCAGAAAAAAAAGAAAAACAAAAATAATAAGCAAACTAAAAACAAAAATAAGAAACCAAAAACAAGTGACAACCGTTGCCTCCCCGGCAGCGGCGCCAAAATTTGATCGCTGTCGTATGCGTCAAAAATAATATTACTTTCTCACAACTTAAAATATATAATATAGCAAGGGCAAGAAAGGATCGTTCCCACAGAGAGGTCTAGGTTGTCGTTTGTTTCGATTTCTTATATAATCAAAGGGGGGATTTTTCTGATTTTTAATAAACTAAGTTATGCTAGAAACAAATAAAGTAAAGCAAACACACAAATCAATAAGATGGAGATATTGGTCAAGGATTAGTTTTCATTCACAAACATGAATTTGTAACAATAACTAGAATTGATATTTAATCTCGACTTTTATCAAAAGTCTTAGGATACCTTGATCGCAAGAATATACCGCTAATTTCCTCTTGTCATCAACAAACACATTAAAAGATGCGAATGTGAATTCTTCCTAGAAAGCAACCTAAAGTGTAAAACCACAATTAAGTTTAACTCCCTAAAAGCACTAAGTTCTATGAAATAAGACTAATCAATGCAAACGTGTAAAAGTACTAATCCGTTTTAGCAAAGGTTATGATCCACTTGTGACTACTAGGATGTATCACTACAAGCAACACTCACAATTATGATACTTGCAATCAGGAATTATCACTTTTGCGCATAATAACCCTAATCTAGCAACAGAGATGAAAACTAATTAAACTGATTCGCGACTCGACTAAACATGCATTCAAATCATATAACAATGTTAATAGTGAATCATAAGCAACAAAATATGAAGAAAAAACTAATTCATTGCATAAATATCATGCTTGGAACTCCAACTTATTCCTTAACCAAAAGAGAGTAATCTAATCATATCCATGGAGTTCATAAACAAGAAGAAGCAATAAACTATCATGTTCAAACCCTAGGCAAAAATAGAAGAAGAGATAATCGATTAGGGTAGAGAGGATCCTTTCTTTTTATGTTTCTTTCTTTCTCTGTTTAGGTCATGGCCATCTGCCAAAGACCAACCCTGAAACAACCCAGGAATCAAGCCCAATCTATACTCTATACAGGTCCAGGTCCACTTGAGTCAGCTATCTGACTCGGTGAGTCAACTCGCCGTGCTTTGACCGATCCAAGCTAATTTCAAGCCTTTTACGCTTCTGCTCTTTCCCTTCACAATATGCACATTCCATGCAACCAATTTCCTTCACTGCAACATAACCAGCTGCAACACTCTCAGTTCCCAGCTTTCTTTCCATTTCAGCTCAGTCGAAATACCCATTGCAGTACCCTCTCTTGTTCTTGACAGTAAACCTCACAGCTGCAGCCAATATCTTTAACTGCAGTTCACTATAACAACAGCCAGCTCAAGTCATGCTTGCACTGCTCATACACACATTACCAGCACCTACGACTCCTTGTTATTCCAGCTGCAATCAACGGCACAGCTCTTATCTCCTGTAATTGCTTCAATCACCTGTACTGACTCCATCTAGTCCCTGGCACTTTGTTAACTGTACACACCACCAATCTTCAATTGCTTGTATCTGGCAACAGATTTCACCATTTCCTCCATTCTGCCAGAAACTCACAGCACCACAGAAATATTTGTAGCTTCTCAATCTTCAATTCTCTAACTTCACTTCTCAAGTCCACTTCATCAGTTACTCAGCTGGATTCTCCATTTTCTTTATCACTGCAATTTCAGCTCATTCACTCAAGTTCAGCTCTTCCATATCCTTTCTTGCTCACAGCTGTAATACATCCCATCGCAGCACCTGCATCTGCATTTGTTCATTGCACTTGGTTCCTGCACCTAAGCATTCATCTAGTTATAAATCTGCTCAACTGTATAACCTGCACCTAAATCATGTGCATCTTCCTGGTCACAGACCATCATCTCATCAATTCAAACTCCAGCCAAGACAGCAACAACATCACCAGTTTCACTGTTCTTCTCTGCAATTACATGAGCAACAGCAACACAAGTTTCATCTCAAACAAGCCATCTAACCTTACTGCCACTTTCTACAGCTCAAAACCAAATCCAGCTCAAACCCATTCATACCAGCATCCATTTCATGCAATTCAGATCTTATAACTCAACCACCACCATCTGTTTCATGCTCTTCATTCTGCTACCTGCAAGTCAAGCCACAATTCACAACACATTCCCTGTAGCTCATTCTCAGTGCAACTGCCATTTTCTTCCCCATCTAAGCTTCCACTCTGCAAAACAGCACACTGCATCTCCATACCCATCACCTTCAATTCCAGTTCTTCCTTTTCGCAAAAGTGCATCACACTCCAACCATACGCGATTGCGAACAACCAACACCTACACTCCATCCAGAACCATGAACTTTCTTCTCAGCTACAGCTTCTGGCCTTAACCCTTGTAATCTCCAACACAAATGCAGCAAAAGTCTTCTTGGCTTCAACCAACCCATTGCAGCACCACCTCTGCCTTCATATCCACATCACTAATAACACTCCATTAGCACCACTTGCATTTCATGTTCACCTGTAACAACATCATTAAACCCTTCCAGCATCAAATACTCAATACCCACAGCAACACAGTACTCAACTCCAATAGCTAATTCAACACCAAACCCATATCATCTCAGGTCCTGTAATCCATCACCAACATCTTCTCCATCCATGAAATGAACAACAACCCTTGTAATCTTCATCTGCAAGAACACCAACACAAACCCATCTTTGTATATTCAACAATCGAAATCATTTCCTCTCCTTAGATTGACCACCAACAACAGCAAACCCTAACTCAATGTCATCTCTACTGTTCTTCACTTCCGATAAAATTACTCAGTAGAAACCACCTTGATAGCTCTCAATCGTCCATCCAACCCTAATTGAACCTCTGTCATATCCAAAAACTTCATGAATCGATCACAAAACCATCATCTTCATCAGCTGCAACTATCAGCTCAAAACCCCCTTTATTTCAACTCATTCGAACCCTAAGTTTCTCCATCTGAATCTTCACGAATTCTTCCATTGAACCCTGATCGATCTCCACTCTCATATCTGAATTTTCTAACTCTCAGACACAACAACCATTCACTCTCTTTCTTCATCTCTTTCAGACACAAATGATTGAGAATTGATTTCTCTTGGTTTTAAGGAGTAGAAATGATTTGGCCTGATATTTTCCACCAGTAACTTCGATAAGGGCTACCCATTTCTTATATGGCTTGTCAGTTTCAGATAACTGATTGCCTATTCTCTTCCTTGCTCAACTGTCGGTTGTGGAGAACCGACAGTTCATTCTTCGCCTCCTTCTTGCGTAACATAGCCAGCTCCAAGTATAACTTGCATGTGAATTGACCTTTTCGCCTTTTTCGCTCCAAATGGCTAATTTCTCCTTCTTTTGCTTAAAACGACTCCATTGCACCTAATAAACTCAAAATCAAACATAAGATACACAATTTATAAAGACAATAGCAAAGAATAAATACTAGATATAAAATTAGGTGTTTTAGACACCTATCAAAATCAATATCACACTGATTCAAGGTATAGTTGCGCTCCTTGCATCTCTGATCCCAGCAGGATACTATGCACTTGATTCCCTTAGCTGATCTCACCCACAACCAAGAGTTGCTACGACCCAAAGTCTAAGACTTTAACAAACAAATTTGTATCACACAGAAAAGTCTACGATGATAGATAAATCTGTCTCCCACAGATAAACCTAAAAGTTTTGTTTCGTCTTTTGATAAAATCAAGGTGAACAGGAACCAATCGATAACCCAGACTTATATTCCCGAAGAACAACCTAGAATTATCAATCACCTCACAATAATCTAAATCGTATGGTAGCGAAACTAGATATTGCGGAATCACAAACGATGAGACGAAGATGTTTGTGATTTATTTTTATCTTGCCCTATCAGAGGTATAATCTCAAGACAATCTTACAATTGAACTCGTACGATAGAAAATGACAAGATCAGATCGCTCAACTACAAGGGAAGTAGTTTCGTCTGGCTTCACAATCCCAATGAAGTCTTCAAGTCGTTAACCGACAGGGTCTCGAGAAGAAACCTACGGTTAAAGTAGAATCGACTCTAGCAAATCAATTAGTATCACACAGGAGGTGTGGGGATTAGTTTTTCCAATTGCTAGATGTCTCCTTTTGATGCGTGTCATGAGTGCAATCAAATTAATAATCTTGTTTCCACACAATTAACTGGTAATATAATGGAAGTAAGGATCGTTCCCACGAAGAGCAGTGAGTTTTAGTTTTCAAAGTGTCACAAAGGGGATTTTGTTTTAGATTGTGAACAAAATAAATAACCAAAGCAAATAAAATAGTATTATAATCAATAGAGAGAGATATGATCGAGGAATCCTTCTTCATATATAAACCGTCAATGAGTTATTATACTTTCCTACTTGTCGTTAATCATAGATTATCACCAACCGTGGAATAACAACTAGCTCAGTGTTGTTCCCTAAATTCCTTTTATCACTGAGTACGGAAGCTCTCCAATACCAGATTCTATTTGTCTAACCACCTAGTAGTAGCTCACTCAAGGTGTAATTAGGTCGAATGCTTTATCTTTTGTGAATTTATAGGTTGATCCTAATAGTTAGACTCTTAGCTCAAGGTCCACTTTTTAATGTTGTTTATACACACAATCGCTCCACAGAATCCCTCTGCAGGGTTTCGTGTTCTCTACTTGTGTAAAGGTTATTCGACGATTACTTATCTCCTAACTCAATACTAGCAATAGCTTGAATCAACAAATCAATCCAGTTGGCCACCTAGACAATCTATCAATCAAGCATAGATATTAATTAGTATAAACAAACAATAATCATATGAAGAACTTTAAAGTAGATTAATATAATAACTCAAATCTTGTTTACAACTTAGAATTCATCCTCAATCAATAGGTGTTTAGCTACTCATGGATGTAGAAACATCCATGATATACATATGAGAAAAGTAAGAGATAACGTTACGATTGATAATTGCTCCGTGTGATGTTTCTTCTCTCCAAACCCTAACAATTTCATGACCTATTGATATGATATGATATGATATTCTTCCACATAACCTAATACCTTTTTATAGGTTTTACATTGCTTGGCGTTCACGTATTGGGTTTGGTTCAAGAATCCGACCCAAAATAACGCAATAACGTTCCCAAATGTGCCCTTAGGTCTTCTAAAGAGTAAATACATGTTTCCCCTTTGCTAAGTGCGTGAACCCAGTCCGAAAACTTCAAAATCCAGCAGAAATTTTCGGAATTAAGTCTGCGAACCCCGTCCGCAAACCCAGTTCGCGGACTGCACTGTCTTCGGTATTCAATGGAAACTGTTTTGGCCACAACTTCTTCATCCGAACTCGGAATGACCTCATTCTTTTTATCTTTCGATTCTATTCAAGCTGGTGATGAGAAATACTTAATTTGAATGAGTTAAGATCGATCTTTGGCCTGTGTCTTGATTATGAGCGTTTTGCTCCTTTTCGTCGCTTTTCTTCCACTTCTCTTGGACTTGGGTGCTTGGATACTTGGAATACTTCTATTCCTATCTCTTTTCAGCACTTTATATCTCCTTTTTGGATGATTCACCTAATAGTGTCAAACAAGAGAAAACAAGAGTAATAATACGAATACATGCAAGAATAATAGCTAAAACAAGTATGGAATGGATACTAAAATCATATGAATTATGCACTTATCACCTTTATATAGTTTTCAAATCATGGTTTGCAATCCAAGTTACCTTGGTAAAAAAGCATTCAATATTCATCGTTAGATGAAAAACCTGATTTATCCAAGATAATATCTTTCAACTGTTAGATCGAAACTTAGCTTGTCACACACAAATGAAATGTATTCATTTAGGTTTGAGTGACCGTACCTAAACGTGTAGACTTAGTTGGTTCACAAATAGTTAACCATTGGTTAGCCAAATGAGCACTTTCATATTAACCGTATTCATCTTTTTCATAACTAGTTCAAATGACTCATAAGAACTAGTTCAAGAGTTGTTCAATTGCTTAGATCTTTATACATAGACACAATTGAAACAAAATCGGTTTGATTCATTTGAATCAATTTATGAACAATATAGCCACGGTTTGCAAAGGTTGCATTCCTTATTGATTTATTGTTTAAGTTCATGAAACTACCGATTTGAGAAATATAACCAGCTTGGGTACGCGTACGGGTATGCGTACCTTAGATACCAGATTTGAGTTGGCTTTTGGTTTCCAAACTCAGCAAAAAAATTTGGGTAGAAAAGTTCCGCCAGTACACGTACGGGTACGCGCACCTAAGGTGAATGGTTCATGAGTTCGTAAACTCCAAACTCAGGAGAATTTTCCGGGAGGAAAAGTTCCGCCAGTACGCATACGGGTACGCGTACCTAACCCGTCTCCTTCACCAATACCGTATGCACACATATGCACACACTTGGTTTCCGGTACATGGATTTATACGCTAATGTGCGAACACACTATAAATGCTTATATCCATAGTTGGTTACGTAATCTCAACTCTACATTTCAATCATTGAAGCATTCTTCTATAATGTTATAATAGTCGTTAGACATAAAGAATCGACTATCGTCATCAAAGTTATTTTCAAGATTGAAACGTCATCATGACTTTCTTCACGGGTAAAGATGAAAATGGTTAAAGAAAAAGCTTACCAATACATATTTCGAGAAAAAGATACGCGAGTAAACTCGGTTCGAAATAACAAATGTGTATGTATGAAAACTATCATACTTATACGACTTTTGTCTCAAGAGTAGGAGATAGAGTAGATAGACTTTTGAGTAACAAATGAGTTCAAGTCTCCACATAGATTTTGGTCGGATGAAGTTCCACTGGTTCCTTGAGTAGTTCTTCGTCTTCGTAAGATAATCGCCATGGAGTCTGGAGCTCAACTATTCCTAACTATCTTATACCGAGACTTAGTCATAAGTATACTAGAAATCAAGACATATAGTTTTGACCACTAACATTGACAAACATGCTTGAGATAGCAATGCATGCGAGTTCGACCGAGCAATGCTATAAAAACTCTGCATATAAAGGGTGTGCTAACTTCCTCCCCTTTTATTATTCGCTTGTTTGCTTGTTGTGTTCGTTTGCAGCAGCTCAATCATAGGCGTGCCAATCATTAGCGGCAAGGTAAGTTCATCTTGTCTTTGTATTTTAGCTGCGAGTGTAATATCCATGAGTAGTTGATCAATTTTGGACATTTAGCTCGATGTGAATGACTTTCTTTGTTAGCGACGTTAACGACAACAAAGCAATCTCCAATAGTTATAACCAGCGGCAAGGCGAGCCAGGAGAACTCAAGGTAGGTGCTCTTTTCTATTTTGCGCATGTAGCTACCCAATAGTACCATCGATCTTCTCCAGAATGAGCATCTAACCTCTCTAGTGGATTTCAAAATTTACCAAACTCCATTGCACTCCTTGGATGGATGGATGAAATATATGCTCGGCAATGATCATGTCAGGGATAATCTTGGAGAGTGTAGCTGCGTTGTTGATCCGTCCTTGACTTTAAGTTATTTGGTGTATGGACTGTTGAGCTGGTTTCTGGAGGATTATTCTCCTTTCTGATTGCGGTGATGATATGTTGTGGATGCTTGTATGGTCGAAATCTTCCGGAACCGCTGGATGAAGTAGACAAGCTGAGAGGCGTTATGTTTCCGACATGCTGCTATCAAGTCTTCAAGGACTTCGTTCCAAAAGACATCCTTTGAACCATCTTCTGAATCTTGAACTGTTATATGAAATGGGATGCGATAAGCAGTCCCCGCGATGAGCAGTCCCCAATTACACTTCTGTCTGGTCACCAGAGTAGATCTGATGGCGTGGCCGGATATGTGAATATATTTGTGTGGCGTACTTTGGAGTCTTTGATGCACGTGTACGACTTCATGTTGAGAAGTTCCCGCGGCTCGTAAAGCTCTAACAGTGACGACGATGCTGATATCAGAGATAACCTGGTTGAGGGACGTGAGGACATCCTGTGCTGGCAGTCCCATGGTGTAATTATCCTGAGCCTATTTTCTCTTGAAAGACGTACTTCTATTGGATTTTCTGGTAAGGTGGTTGACGAATTGATGAAAGCGGCAATCTTTTGGATTCGTCATCTATTGATCGGTGGGAGGGAGTCGCACTTGATAGCTCTGCATTGTATCCAACTTCTGGCAGCCCATGCACCCCTTCCATAGGAAATCGGAAATCTAGAAATACCGAACTTGGCTTTGTCGGCGATGTGCGGCTTCATGCAGGCCTTGGGTAGGCGGCGCTGAGTTCTGAGTAGGTGGTGTGGCAGACATGGTGTATTTAGTATGTGTGGCTTGCTGAGGTGTGACTTTCCTCTTTGATTCTTTACTAACAACAACGCTTATGAATAGCTGAGCCAAATACTTCTTGTTGGTCAGGCGCCTTCCATACAAGGAGGTGGTGATATCCTTGCACTACATCATTGAAGATTGGTGACCTTGTCACGGTTATGACTTCTTGGTTAGTTGTCCCTTCTGTGTTGAAGGGCTCTCGACATTGAAGGGATTCCGCGTTGAGCCTCAGTCCCCAAGTGTGGTTTTCGTGGTTGACACCTTTCAGGTGAGTAGTGGTTAGGAGTCCCCAGTTACATTTACCATCCGTACCTTCCAAGAGATACTGGGGTTTTGGGGTAGCTTCTCCAATTGAAGACATTCGCCTGCCCGACGCAACACGGTTGAGGGCTGAAAATATATGCTCCATCATAGATTACACGATTTTGCGAACATAGTCCCCAGAAAGCATTAATGCACAACTCCACCAATTGATGTTCAGTCACATTTGGATCATGACAATCTAACGCCCAAATTCTGAATCCTCATTCGGATGTTCGTTGTTTCGCTCCCTTTGAGTTGTGGTCATGTTCATCTGAGTTTTGGCAAGAACTTCATGTCTCTCCATTAAATCGACAATGGTAATGGAAGGTTGGTTTCCTCTAGCTCCTCCAGTCTCTCGTCCTGACGAAGAAGTGGTAGCAGCCTGGTGATGATTGGAGGCGTCATGCTCGAAGGAATATTAATAGTAGCGGTGGCTCTGGTAATATGAGGCGTCACGCCAGAGGGGATGCTTCTGGTGCTGTTCGTGTTGGTGCTAGAGGGTGTAACGCCATGGGATGTGTTGACTGCGCTTGCGGACGATACATTGGTGTTGGTCATTCCCTTTTTCTCTCGTTGGATACGTCGACATACTCTGTCTGCATCGTTGTTGGCAGGGGTACAGATCTCAGACAAGGATTCAACATTTTATTGCCATCTCTGAAATTGGTGGCGTTCTCCGAGCGAATGTTTGCTGGATCTTGCTACAGCCGGTTTGCCATCCTCTTTAAGAGACAAAACATCTCATTTTTCAGCTTGACAATATCAGCTTGATTTGCGACAACATCTTCTAATATTTTTGCCATACCTTTCATAGTGATTGGATTTCGAGCATCAGTGGCTTTGGAAGTGTTTGGGATCCCCGGGGTAACTCATGAGGCGGAAAGTTGGGATTGGTGACTAAAGTGAATTCTGGTTAACGATTGAATTTATACCTAAGATCCACCATCTTGAGTTTGGGAAGATTGGAATGAAAATTGATAAATTGGCTTCGCAGCCGAGAGATTAATCTCCCACTGTGGTCGCCAATTGTTTATGGGTAAAAACTGTTTCTGCTGGTTTTGGTAAATTTGGGTGTGGATGAGAAACAAATCTAAACCTAAAATAAATGCACCGGACGAGAGTACTTTAGATTCGAGATATCAATCTGTACAATCCTGTCCTAAACCAAGAAATGGTCGTTCCGGTCTTGCTTCGGTCACAAAGTGGAGGAGAATGGTTGGTCTTAGGGAGGGAAGCGGAGAAGGTGCTGAGACAGGAATGGTTAATTCTGAAGGTGTGACTATTTTATGACTTGTATCAGAATTCGTAACTGCCTTGCAAATGAAAGCTATCAGTTCTTTGGTATTTTTCTGGATACTGTGTTGTTGTTCTAACCAAAACTTGTTGTTTTGTTGAAATAGGTAAAACCTATTTATACAAGTCATAATGAACGCACCCTGATCTCGTAGAAAGTGGGAGTGATTGAGTAATGGAGAAGTGGGGTTATGTGTAAATGCCAGAGACCACGTTCCTACTATGGAGGAAACTGGTTAGTTTACGCCCACTACTTCTTACCGCCACTAAATTCCTTGCTTTCTGACACTTTCTTATAGTGGGCGTGTTGCACCCGTAAACTGCCAGACCAATACCCGGATGAGCATCCCCCAGTTTATGACATGTTTGATGTCTCGAGTGTTTTCATGGAAAACATGCAGCAGATTGCTATGTGTGGAAAGTCAAAGTCAAGAGACTTTCCACAGGAGAATATCATGTGATGCTATTAGGATTGTCTTAGTTGGTCGCCCAAAAATTTCCACAGGCCTGTCAATTATGTGGCGAATTTGGACGGCTGAGATTGTAACTCATGAGAAAGGGTGGCCATTGATTATCCACATTCTGTTGGCGCCTGATGGTAGCACAGTGGCGTCATTGGCTCATGCCAATGGCGTAGTGGCATATAGCGGCATGACAGTGGCATAGTGGCGCCTAGTATAGCCATAACAGCTATTTTGGCATATTGGTGTTAGACCCAAATATGGCTCCGACAACATTGGCCATGTTGCTATATCAAACTTAAGGACTTAGGAGAATTACTTGACATAGTTGGCATGGCAACTTTAGCTAAATTGGGGTTTGGAATATCGAAACCCTAATTAGCGCGTGTGGCATGGCCGCGGCACGGTGGCGCTTTATGCAATCGGTGCCATGGCCACATTAAAGGAATTATGGCAGGCCATAATATGGGAATAACCACAGGCACAAGGATAGCCACGGGTGATTATAGAATGACGTCATTTTTAGGATTTGTCGGGTCCCACATGGCTCGTGGCATGTTGTAGGGCCAAAGTGGCGTAATTGGGCCACGACTGGAAATTAGTGAAAAAGCGAGGGTCTAACAACCTCGCCCAATATTTCGATTAGCAATCTGTATGGACTAACTCCAATATACTTTCTAGAGAATCAACTAGACAGTCAGACGCAATCCAGATAAAAGTATATCAACGAGTTAATATCTCAATCTCTCGATTCGATCTATACTCAAACAAATGGAAATTTGCGAGTCTTTATCAAATACTAGAGAGATAATCTTGGATGGTACCAAAGACCAATATCCAAGTGTCAATCAATTTAAATCAACAACCAAAGGTTGGATATTCTAATTGATTGATCTTAACGAAAACCAGTGATATTTCAATTATATAACAAAGTATAATGCAGAATAGAAATAACACATACACCAGGAATTTTGTTAACGAGGAAACCGCAAATGCAGAAAAACCCCGGGACCTAGTCCGGATTGAACACCACACTGTACTAAGCAGCCACAGATACTAGCCTACTACAAACTAACTTCGGTCTGGACTGTAGTTGAACCCTAATCAATATCACACTGATTAAAGGTACAGTTGCGCTCCTTAAGTATCTGATCCCAGCAGGATACTACGCACTTGATTCCCTTAGCTGATCTCACCCACAACCAAGAGTTGCTACGACCCAAAGTCGAAGATTTTAATAAACAAATCTGTATCACACAGAAAAGTCTACGATGATATATAAATCTGTCTCTCACAGATAAACCTAAAAGTTTTGTTCCGACTTTTGATAAAATCAAGGTGAACAGAAACTAATTGATAACCCGGACTTATATTCCCGAAGAACAACCTAGAATTATCAATCACCTCACAATAATCTAAATCGTATTGTAGCGAAATTAGATATTGCGGAATCACAAACGATGAGACGAAGATGTTTGTGATTTCTTTTTATCTTGCCCTATCCGAGATATAATCTCAATTCAATTATTCAATTGAACTCGTACGATAGAAAATGGCAAGATTAGATCGCTCAACTACAAGAGAAGTAGTTCGTCTGGCTTCACAATCCCAATGAAGTCTTTTAGTCGTTAACCTACATGGTCTCGAGAAGAAACCTAAGGTTAAAGGAGAATAGACTCTAGCAAAACCAACTAGTATCACACAGGAGGCGTGGGGATTAGTTTTTCCAGTTGCTAGATGTCTCCTTTATATAGTTTTCAAATCAGGGTTTGCAATCCAAGTTACCTTGGTAACAAAACATTCAATATTCACCGTTAGATGAAAAACCTGATTTTACCAAGCTAATATCTTTCAACCGTTAGATCGAAACTTAGCTTGTCACACACAAATGAAATATATTTCATTTAGGTTTGAGTGACCGTACCTAAACGTGTACACTTAGTTGGTTCAAAAATAGTTAACAATGGTTAGCCATATGAGTACTTCCATATTAACCATATTCATCTTCTTCACATAACTAGTTCAAATGACTCATAAGAACTAGTTGAAGAGTTGTTCAATTGTTTAGGTCTTTATGAATAGACACAATTGAAACAAAATCGGTTTGATTCACTTGAATCAACTCATGAACAATATATCCACGGTTTGCAAAGATTGCATTCCTTATTGATTTATTGTTTAAGTTCATGAACTTCCGATTTGAGAAATATAACCAGCTTCGGTACGCATACGGGTATGTGTACCATAGCTACTGGATTTGAGTTTACAAACTCAGCAGAAATTTTCGGTCAAAAACTTCCGTAGGTACGCGTACGGGTATGCGTACCAAGGTGACTGGTTTAACAGTTTGCAAAGTTACAAACTCAGCAGAAATTTTCGGTTTGAAAACTTCCGCTGGTACGCGTACGGGTACGCATACCCAACCTGTCTCCTTCACTAATACCGTATGCACACATGTGCGCACACTTGGTTTCCGGCACATGGATTTATACACTAATGTGCGAACACACTATATATGCTTATACCCGTAGTTGGTTACGTAATCTAAACTCTACATTTCAATCATTGAAACATTCTTCTATAATGTTATAACAGTCGTTATTCACAACTATCGTCATCAAAGCTATTTTCATGATTGAAACGTCATCATGACTTTCGTCACGGGTTAAGATGAAAAGTGGTTAAAGCGAAAGCTTACCAACACATATTTCGAGAAAAAGATAGGCGAGTAAACTCGGCTCGAAATAGCAAATGTGTATGAATGAAAACTATCATACTTATACGAATTTGTCTCAAGAGTAGGAGATAGAGAGGTAGACTTTTGAGTGATAGATAAGTTCAAGTCTCCACATACCTTTTAGTCGGATGAATTCCCACTGGTTCCTTGAGTAGTTCTCCGTATTCGTAAGATGATCGCCATGGAGTCTGGAGCTCAACTACACTAAACTGTCCTAAACCGATACTTAGCTATAAGTAGTCTAGAAATCAAGACATATAGTTTTGACAACTAAACTTGACAAACATGCTTGAGATAGCAACGCATGCGAGTTCGACCGAGCAATGCTCTAACAATCTCCCCCTTTGTCAATTTTAGTGGCAAAACTATCAATACATATGGATTACAAAATAAATAAAACTTTGTAGATTCTCGTCCACATGCTTGATCTCCTTGGTGTTTCAACATTACTCGAAAACTTCGTCTTTTTCAAGTACTCCCATGATTCCATAGACGTTCAATTTAGCATCATTGTTGTTGAAGATCCGTAGCCATAACAATGAGAAAACAAAAGCTCTCGATCATTGTTATACAATGTCATAGTATTATTACACAGTATCAAAGTTCTTATATCACAACTTCGACAACAATACTATGGTGATATTTATCACTCCCCCTTAGTCAATAATTTCATCTCAACATGAAAACCACTACCCCCTTACATAATGATCCGTAAAACACGTAAACCATATGTATTTGTAGTGTGAATTACATATTAATTCTCCCCCTTTTTGTC
This sequence comes from Papaver somniferum, assembly GCF_003573695.1. Lineage (NCBI taxonomy): Eukaryota > Viridiplantae > Streptophyta > Magnoliopsida > Ranunculales > Papaveraceae > Papaver > Papaver somniferum. The sequence continues at coordinate 106,987,265 of NC_039367.1, read as the reverse complement.
ATTAAAATTGGCAAAGGTACGAAAATGAGATCCTAATGAAATTTACACGGAGATGCTTCAAGACCAAAGAAAAGTACATATCAACTTGTTTAGATGCAATCATAAATCCGAAGCTAAATGCATTCATCAAGGAGTTTATAAAGATACAAGATAACCCCTATAATATTCCATAGACGCACTCCCCACAAAGATATGGAAATTAAGCGCAAGTTCAAAAGAACTCTCCCCCATTTGATGACATTCCCGAAAGAACAACAAGAGCGACCTTACTTTTACAAGAAACGAAGGATTTCTTTGGACACCAAAAACCATAAGGAAATGATTTTGTATCCAAAAATTCTCAATCAAACTAATCACAAGAGAACCCATGATTAATTTAATCGGAACACTCAACCAAATTAATCGCAAACGAATCTATGATTTGTTTAGTTGGAAATGCTCACATAAGAAAACTTATGGAGCCGCACAGTATATAGATAAAACATGGATCAGGGAAGATCAATACATTGGAATATACAAAGATTCATTCTATCTTAATCACTATTTGCACAATGACATACAATAGACATAATCTTTGTAAACAAAAGATTTTAACCTGTCTTCCATCAAAGAATCGACATAATAGGCCTAACTTTTGTTTGTCAAAAGCTCATCGATCTTGTATCAATACATGCATATCGACATATGAAAGAGATAAATTTTGACATCGTATGGGACAATAATAATTCAGGGACGCAAACACACATATCCCATAACATATTCCAATATGTAAAACCATAAAGATTAATACTGCAAACATCATCTTCCAAATCACTTTAGAATTTAAATAAATAAATCTGAAAACATTGCAAGATGAAATCGTTGGACATAGCTATGTGTACTCACAATAATGGCTATTCCAAACCCTAGTTATCCTTCTTAAACAAAAACAAGAATAAAAATTCTCTTGATAAGTTTCCTAGAAAAATAAAAACAAAAACAATGTCTTCCGGAAAACTGATCATAAGCTGCATCAAAGTTCACGTTCGATAGCTTCACGGGTTTCGATACCTTTGATCTTGCGATTCATATCATCAATTGCATCTTCAGAGAAGATATCCTCATTGAGAATTCCTTTAACATGTGACTTTATGAGACCAAGGTCGGTGGTAACCTTTTTCAACTCAGTTCTAATCACATCAAGATCGTTCATAGTATCAACAAGTTGCAGCTTTGCTTTCTCAGAATATTTAAGAAAATCATGAACCACTTCAGCAGAAACCATATCCTCAGTATCAACATCTTGATGTGAGTATGCATAGTAGCATGAGGCATTGGGTGCACCATCTTCTACCAGAGTTCTTTTCTTCCTCCCTTTTGGTTCGAAACCGAAGCCTTTCTCAAGAAATCCCTTTGCAAAATCACCATAGTGAGATAAATAAGAAGACATTCTTGACAACTCAAAACCTAGAGTATACTTACGTGACTTACATAACTCAATAGGTCGAGTACTTAAAGGTTTCTTAGGGAAGAGTTTTTTTAGGGTTTACTTAATTGATTCGTCCCAGACACATGGGAAGCCCGTACGAGATCAATCTCGACCCAAACGAATGAAAAGAGTCGCTTGCACACGAACTTGCAGAAAACTCTTTGCACAAGAGAAAATCATAAAGAAATGTCTGATAAGAGAAGCAATTTTAGAGTACAAGAGTAACACCAAGTTTAACCAAAACCAAAACAGAACTGATCACAGTAAAAACAAATACTTGCGCAAGCATTTTCGCAAAGATACTCATGCTAAAGATGATAAGAAAATAGCTTGAGCAACCGAAAATACTATTTCCAACAAGTATACCTGAGCATTCTCTCAACTAGGATTTTTTGTGTGAGAGATTTCAACCTTGTGATTAAGTGGCACAAGTATGAGATTTTATCTCATCAAATGAATATTGTTTTTGGTTAAATCTCTTCCTTATGTATTTTGGAGGAAGGCTGTCATGATGTGAACAATTATCATAAAACTTATTATCATCATAATACGACACATAGTGAGGATTCTTACCTGATGAGTGTTGTCTAGATAGAGCAGTCAGCCTATTGATGATTTCCTTATATCCTTCAATAATAAATTTAAGGTTGTCATCCATCTTCTCATATCTGCATTCTTCACTTGATGCAAATTTTACATCAGGGTTATCATTATCTCCATTTCTGACAGGAGAGAGAACATGAGTTCTTCTTGGACGATATTTGTCAACAGGTTTATTCTGTTTTTGTACATTTGAGGAACTCATTGAACTAACTTTCCTGGTAGGGAACACATGACGTGTACAAAAACCAATTGGTTTAGACATCCGAATGTCAGTTACACCTTTAAGAATCAAATTTAAGGTGGGTTGAAAACGATTTGTTTTTCAACTTGGGTTTCCTCGTTTGCACTCCATGCCCTTTCGATTCACAAAAGAGACACTTTCTGATCACATAAGTGATTAGAGATTTCATACCTAACATTATTGTTTGGAGATTTCTCTCTTCCAGTTGATGTGTGAATCCCTTGTGCATCAGTTTGAGTGGGAAGAGAATCTGGAATTACTTCTGAAACTGGAGCTCTTTCAGTTTGAATAGAAGTAGATGGTATAGCAGACTTTTCTGAACATCCTTGAATGAAGAGATTATTCAAGAGATGTTCAATTTCCAAAGCATCCTTTTCAAGTTTTGCCTCAAGTAAGATACGAGTTGATCGAACTTCAAGATTTTCTTTATAAGAAGCCTTTTCCCTGGAGCCACAGTCTTTTACTACACCATGAAGGACATTGTCATGTTTTTTTAACTGTTTGAATCTATCAGCATGAATTCTAACAAGATTTAGAATTAGTTTACTCTCTCTAGCTGTTTCCTCTTGAATAACAGAGTTGGATTCATCAGAACAACACATGTAGGTGTAAGTCTGTTTCATTTGAACACTAGATTCGTCTGTAATAGAGATTGAAGGATTTTTCTTTTTGACAGACTTATTAGAGACATAGTCTTTATTCTGGTGACGCGTTTATCAGAGATAGTTCCTCTATCCATAGAGTCATATCGCTACAAACACATACTTTTGAGGTCTTAGACGTGTTTGCCTGCTCTGATACTAATTGAAAAAGCGGGGGTCTAACAACCTCACCCAATATTTCGATTAGCAATCTGTATGGACTAACTCCAATATACTTTCTAGAGAATCAACTAGACAGTCAGACTCAATCTAGATAAAACTATATCAACGAGTTAATATCTCAATCTCTCGATTTGATCTATACTCAATCAAATGGAAATCTGCGAGTCTTTGTCAAATACTAGAGAGATAATCTTGGATGGTACCAAAGACCAATATCCAAGTGTCAATAAATTTAAATCAACAACCCAAAGGTTGGATATTCTAATTGATTGATCTTAACGCACAACCTGTGATATTTCAATTATATAACAAAATATAATGCGGAATAGAAATAACACAGACACCAGAAATTTTGTTAACGAGGAAACCACAAACGCAGAAAAACCCCGAGACCTAGTCCAGATTGAACACCACATTGTATTAAGCCGCTACAGACACTAGCCTACTACAAACTAACTTCGGTCTGGATTGTAGTTGAACCCTAATCAATATCACACTGATTCAAGGTACAGTTACGCTCCTTACGTCTCTGATCCCAGCAGGATACTACACACTTGATTCTCTTAGATGATCTCACCCACAACCAAGAGTTGCTACGACCCAAAGTCGAAGACTTTAATAAACAAATCTGTATCACACAGAAAAGTCTACGATGATAGATAATTATGTCTCCCACAGATAAACCTAAAAGTTTGGTTCCGTCTTTTGATAAAATCAAGGTGAACAGAAATCGATTGATAACCCGGACTTATATTTCCGAAGAACAGCCTAGAATTATCAATCACATCACAATAATCTAAATCGAATGGTAGCGAAACTAGATATTGCGGAATCACAAACGATGAGACGAAGATGTTTGTAATTTATTTTTATCTTGCCCTATCGGAGATATAATCTCAAGTCAATTATTCAATTGAACTCGTACGATAGAAAATGGCAAGATCAGATCGCTCAACTACAAAAGAAGTAGTTTAGTCTGGCTTCACAATCCCAATGAAGTCTTTTAGTCGTTAACCTACAGGGTCTCGAGAAGAAACCTAAGGTTAAAGGAGAATCGACTCTAGCAAAACCAACTAGTATCACACATGGGGTGTGGGGATTAGTTTTTCCATTTGATAGATGTCTCCTTTATATAGTTTTCAAATCAGGGTTTGCAATCCAAGTTACCGTGGTAACAAAGCATTCAATATTCACCGTTAGATGAAAAACCTGATTTAACCAAGCTAATATCTTTCAACCGTTAGATCGAAACTTAGCTTGTCAGAGACAAATGAAATGTATTTCATTTAGTTTGAGTAACCGTACCTAAACGTGTACACTTAGTTGGTTCACAAATAGTTAACCAATGATTAGCCATATGAGTACTTCCATATTAACCATATTCATCTTATTCACATAACTAGTTCAAATGACTCATAAGAACTAGTTGAAGGGTTGTTCAATTGCTTAGGTCTTTATGAATAGAGACAATTGAAACAAAATCGGTTTGATTCACTTGAATCAACTCATGAACAATATAGCCACGGTTTGCAAAGATTGCATTCCTTATTGATTTATTGTTTATGTTCATGAACTTCCGATTTGAGAAATATAACCAGCTTGGGTACGCGTACGGGTACGTGTACCATAGCTACCGGATTTGAGTTTACAAAATCAGCAGAAATTTTCGGTCGAAAACTTCTGTGGGTACGGGTACGGGTATGCGTACCCAAGGTGACTGGTTTAACAGTTTGCAAACTTACAAACTCATCAAAAAATTTCGGTTCGAAAACTTCCGCTGGTACGCGTACCCAACCTGTCTCCTTCACCAATACTGTATGCACACATATGCACACACTTTGTTTCCGACACATGGATTTATACACTAATGTGCGAACACACTATATATGTTTATATCCATAGTTTGTTACGTAATCTCAACTCTACATTTCAATCATTGAAACATTCTTCTATAATGTTATAACAGTCGTTATTCACAACTATCGTCATCAAAGCTATTTTCAAGATTGAAAGGTCATAATGACTTTCGTCACGGGTTAAGATGAAAAGTGGTGAAAGCGATCTTACCAACACATATTTTGAGAAAAAGATAGGCGAGTAAACTCGGATCGAAATAACAAATGTGTATGTATGAAAACTATCATACTTATACGACTTTGTCTCAAGAGTAGGAGATAGAGATGTAGACTTTTGAGTGACAGATAAGTTCAAGTCTCCACATACCCTTTTATAGTCATATAAAGTTTCACTGATTCCTTGAGTAATTCTTCGTCTTCGTAAGATGATCGCTATGGAGTCTGGAGCTCAACTACACTAAACTGTCCTAAACCGAGACTTAGTTATAAGTAGTCTAGAAATCAAGACATACAGTTTTGACAACTAAACTTGAAAAACATGCTTGAGATAACAACGCATGCGAGTTCGACCAACCAATGCTCTAACAATTAGGGTTTCGACTAACGTCACTAAGGCAGAGCCGTGTTTAGAATACCCTAATTGGAATATGTTATGGCGTTTGCCGATGAACAAGAAGTGGGTTAGCACGTTGACGCCCTATTTATGGCATGTTGACACGTTCGATATGCTACTGCGGCAAAGTGGCACGTTTGGCATGTTCGGCATGCTACTGCAGCAAAGTGGCACGTTTGGCATGCCAATTAGCGTATTGACGCGGCTTTGGAAAGCCAATTTGGCATTGTGACCATATGGAGCAATTTTGCCTCTTTTAATACTGTGGCAGGTTTAGCGCGACCTGATTGGTCAATAGAAAAAGGGGGCGACCAAACGTGGGCGTGGCTACACTTCTAGTGTGCGTGTGGAGGATTTAAAGCAACCTGATTGGTCGATGGGAAATAGGGCCGGTAAGTATGGGCCCAGCCACAACTCATGTGCGTGTGGCGGGTTTAAGGTGACCTGATTGGTCGAAGGGAAATAGTGGTCGGTCGAGCAGCATGGGGTGTGGCCACTTGTAAGTGGCGCCGGCTGGCCTATGGCATGGCCACACCTCCCTTTGTTGCTGCTCCTATTCCGTGGCTCCTTTTATTCCTTGTTTTCTGATTGTGGGTAGGATTTTGCACCTAATAATCCATGGCGGATTAATTGCCTAGTTCGCCTAGGCTTAATTTCGACATGCGAGGTCTAATATACCGCGCAAGGCGCAAAACCCTAATTTTGCAAATTAGTCAGGGTAATATCTGAATCTTGTGAATTATCACAAAATTGATTGAATTCTATGTGTTGACATAGAGTTCTTTAAGTTTATTGCCAGAGAGCAGTTTGCTTTCCGATTGAGTAATTCTATGCACGAACCTTAACCTTGATACTTGGAAATTCGTGCTACTCTGCTGCGAGTGAACATAAATTGTCATGACATATCAATATTAAGGGTTCAGGAGGGGAACATAGCATAGGAAAAATACTCAGCAGGCTCCGGCATTAGTGAGTAATGCGGCTAGGAGCTTATACACTCATTAGGCTCTATACTAGTGAACAATTCATCTAGGAGTTTGAGTTTCAATATAATATGAAGATAGACATAGGCACTCATCAGATTTTTATATATTCTCCAGATTCCCTATGGAATAAGACATATAAATGTCTACTACATCTGATGCCGGGTCAGGTAGATAGACTTTTACAAATTTAGCCCTGAACTAAAAACCACCATCAAAAATTGTGGAATTTGTATTTTCTGCCATTGTTTTGCACCTTTGAATGCTTGCAGAAATGAAATTTGAAAATTTTAAATTCAGTATCAATTAGTCGTACCTTTGGCATTTATCGCATTTCTTTTTGATCTCCTCAGTAGCTTCTTTCATGTGTGGCCAGAAATAGCTTGGACCTTGTTTTTTCAGTTAGAGACCTTTTACCAGCATGGTTACATAGTCTCCTAAGTGTATTTCAGCTAGGATTTTTCTCCCTGCTTTTCTGTTACACAATTGAAGTATGTTTTTCTGTACATGTCACCATCTAGGAGCTGATATCTGGCTGCTTTGGTTTTAGTTTTTATGTATCTTATGTCAAGTGATGAGTCTTCACAATATGGCACATTCTCTGGGTATGCCTGCACTTCTGGATGATCTTCACTGAACATTAGATTGAAATCTGGATTCTCAACTAGGAAATCAGCTACATCCTGTGCCTTTATAACTTTCCTATTTTTGTAGCTGATGTTGAACTGATTCAGGTGGACTCCCCATTTTGCAACTCTTCCAGTTTTTGTTTCTTTAGAAAAACATTTTCAACTGGGTATTCTGTGACCACAATTATCTTCCAACTCAAGAAGTACGGCATTAGCTTTATTGATGAGATATAGATAGCAAAGATCACCTTTTCTAGTTGTGAGTATCTTGACTCTGGCACTGTTAGTGATTTGATGATGAAGTAGATTGTCTTTTCTTTATTGTCCATCGTCTTAGTAATACTCCAACTATTGCACTTTAATTGGTTGAAATGTAGAGATGGGGATCTTCACCTATGGATGGGGTTGATAAGATAGGAGAAGAGGACAAGTAAGTATTAATATTATCAAGAGCTACCTGACATTCACTACAAAAAACCGATCAAAAGCTATTAAAAAATTTCAACAACAAAAAATTTTAGTTTTCATATCATTTTAAGACACTAGAAAAGGGTTACCACTAAATGGTAACCCTTAGTTTCCATATCAGCTAAGGGTGTGTATTTATTTAAGCCACTAAATGGTAAGAAACTACAGTTTCTATAACCCATTAGCAATAAGGGTTACTAACTAAACAGATGCACTAGTAGCTTGAGACATTCAACCACTTAAAATAAACCAACAGTAAGATATTAGTTGCTTAATCCACTCTTCATCCGCTAAAGTTACGCTGCTACCAGTAATCCTAGTCGCATAAATTTTTGGGAACCAACCATGCCAACTATCCCAGGCATATATATTTAGTTACATTTGGAAACCAACTTAAGCATCTTGGTAGCTTAAATTAAGAGGAGTGCCATTAGAGGTTCATGAATGGTTCATGCACTCTTGCTTGTACTGCAAGATGTTGAGTCTGCACATATGCATCTAGTTTGTCTTGCTTAAAACGCTTTGCAGAAACTCATGGACTATAGAAATGCAACTGTTTCTTTGTTCAAAGATTTGGGCGTGCAGTAAAACTCTTGGTTCAGAGGTTACATATTGGAGTAAATAGATTTTTGGGTTTGTATGGTTCAAGTGATAACTCAATGATTGTGGAAGACATCAAATTTTGATAATGATCATTTGTGTGCATATAAGCGCCTCATTAAGGCTTTAAGGCATTCGAATCTACCACTTATGCCACTGCAAATTCTTCAGGTTCAAATAACTCTCGTGATAACTCATTGGCCATATCTTTTCCATCCATTTTTTCTTAACATTGAGCGATTTTTTTTTTTTGAGGGGGAGGGGGCATTATTTCCCAGCAGTTACTGTTATGAGTGAACTTATCCACAAGGACCCGACTTGTTTTTCTGTGTTGCATGAATTGAGTCTTCAATAAAAATTTAAGTAATTCGGGAACATGTCATGATTCATTACATGCCATTCCTTTTTATCTATTCTATGTGTTTATTGTAAGTGGAGTCATACGGAGCAAAAGAAGAAGAAATAGGAAAAATAAGCATTTCACATGCAAGTGTTATTATAAGCTTATCCAAGAATAAGGTTTGGCTGCCACCTTCATGTAGCCCTTATCAATTTGTTGGGCGCCAAGATCCATACAATACTTAGACCTAATTAGGTCGAATTAGGAGTTTCAGATAATATTTCTCTTTCTCTTATTTATGGATGCAAATAGGGTATGATACTGTCGTGATTGAAGAGAAGATTTACTGGTGCTGGTAATGAGTATGCTATGAGATAGATGGAGTTTTTTGAGTTTGTTGCTGCTATGAAGATTGAGATGATGAAATAATGGGTTTCTGTGATGGTTTAAGGTTACAGAAGAACATAGTTGTTGTGGAGTTTGAAGTCGAGAGATTAGAGAAGAATATGAAGGATTGGGTTTTCGAATTGGCAGTGATAATGTCTAGGTTAAATGTCGATTCGGAAGAATTGAAATGAAATTTTATGTCTAGAAAGGGATCTGAGATGGTATGAATTTTGGGTGAAATTGTTTTATGGATGAGAAATGGAGTTGCTGCTGATGGTTCAACTGTAAAAGAACACAAAGATGGTGGTGATTCTGTGGGTTTAAAAGTTGGTTGATACAAAGTGTCGGTGGTAGAAGTTTGAAATAAAATGGTTTTTCCTGTTTCTGGGGTCAGTTAGCTGATACAGAGAGGGATTTGTTCTGGATTGTGTTTGGAGATGTTGAGTGCTCATGAGATAGGACTGAGTTTTGGCTTGGTCGACGCAGGAAAGATCTACAGAATGAAGATGGGTTTGAGTATTGATTTGTAGATGGAAAATGAGTGTTGTAGGGAGTGAGTTGAACTTGCAGAAGGCTAGTATAGTGTGATTGAATGTATGAAATTGCAGCTGGTTAGTTTGTTGTTGATACTGAATCAGAAATTGCATATGGTTACTGAAAAGTTAGAAGCTGCAAATTAAAAGACAATGGAAGTACTGCAACAGATGAATGTTAGGATTTTAGTGAATGAATGATTGTTGAACTGCATGGAAGGAGCAACAAATGGGCCGGAATTTGTCTGAGATCGGTTGGGAAACATATGAGACTCTGCCTGAATTACATTCGGGTGAGTCGACCAATTCATATTATTCAGCTGAGTTAGCTACTGACTCAGTTCCACTAACCGTCAAAGACCGTTAGCCTACCGTTAGTAGCCAACTTGGGTGACCAGACAAAATTTTCAGAACCAAAAGGAATATTCCGGCTGACTCCACCAGTTATATGGCGACCAATTTTTGGCGGAGATTTTTACTAGGCTATTTTCACACATGAGTTTGATGGGCTTGGTGGGCCAATTGGGAATGCAATTCTGAAGATTTGACCTAGTTTTGGAATATATTTTTTTTGGTAAACCCAAAAATGTGAATGTCCTATAGTTTGAAATCTAGAGAAAGAGAGAAAAGCTATAAAAGGGAATCTCTCTACACATTAATATCTCTTCTCTCTGCTATTACTTTTGTGCTAGGGTTTAAACATATAGTTCTTTTGTTTCTTCTTGTTATGAACTCCATTAATATGAGTAGCCAGATTTTTATGATTTGTTAAACATTTCATACAATATGATTTTTTTATTTAATAAGTAGTTTTATCTCAATATTATCGATTATGATTCACTAGAAATATCTCCATGTATGATAGATTGTTTGTTTTATCAAGTTCCAAATTGGTTGAACTCATAATCATATCTATTGCTAGTTTAGGGCTTATTATATACGTAAAAGTGATACACCTTGAATACAAGTAATACAATTGTGAGTATTAATAGTAGTGATATATCCTAATAGTCACAAGTGGATTATAACCTTTGTTACATCGGATTAGTGTTTTTACACGTTCGATTGCTTTGATTAGCCTGATTTCGTATAACTTAATGCATCTAGAGAATTAAACTTGATTAGTGCGCTTTCCACGTTATGTGGTTCTCTATGATAGAAGTCACACCAGCGTCGTTTTATGCAAGTGTGAGGAACTCAGGAAATTTTGGGGATATTTTTGCGATCAAGGTATCCTTGGGATTTTGATAATGAGAGATTAAACATCAATTCGAATTATCAGGACAAGAACACTTTTGAGAATGAGGACAAAATCCTTAACCACTATTTTCACATATTTGATTTGTTTGTTTACTTATTCTTATTTCCATTTAGTTTATAAAAATTAGAAAACCCTCTTGTTCTATATAGGATACTGAAAACAAACTACAATCTAGACCTCTCTATGGGAGCGATCCTTTCTTATCCTTGCTTCATAATAAATCTTAGGTAGTGAGAATGTAATTAATTTTGACGTACAGACGACCACATCAAATTTTGGTGTCGTTGCCGGGAAGCAATTTTTTTTGTTTGTTTGTTGTAGCTCCTCTTATTTTCTGGCTTTTAACTTAGTTTTGAGATTAGTTTTTTTCTTCAAGCACCTATTTATATGGAAGGAAAATATTGGAACAACCAATACGGTTTTCAACCTCATCAACATGACAACTACCAATCATACCTAGGGTATAATCATAAACAATTCATTGGCTATGATCAATATCCTATGGAACCTTATGGTTATTCATACCAACAAGGATGGGAAGATAGTTGTGATTATTATAATTCATCTAGTATTTCATATTCTACTTTTGCCATGTCAGACGAGCTTTAATACTATATTCAGAATTTGGATGGATCACTCCAAGAGCTTCAAAGAGGTTTCCAACTTAAGAAAGGGCCTTGATAAATACATAGAGGGGAATTCTGGGAAAAAAACAATCCTTAGATAACTCAATTCTCGATCTTAATAATGATCATTCACATATTCAAAAGGATGAGTTTGAGATTAGCAACACGAAATTCATCGACGACTAACATTATGTTAACCATGAAACTGACAATAATTATAAAGGTACATCATTTGAACTAACTCATGGTGACATCCCTGAGGAATACTGTTTGTACCATGATAAAATTGCCACATATTGGGACAGTATATAGTCTGGGCCACCATTTAGCTGTCATCCAATCTTGTAGTCCAGCCAACCGATGCAGCTCACTAGCCGGCCTAGTGTTACCTGAAGTCAACGACTAGTCAATAGTCAAAGTCAACAATGGGTCAACCGACAAAGTCAATAGTCAAAATCAACATCCAGCGGTCAAGACTCAGTTCGCCGGCCATGCTCCCCGGCCATGTCTACCGACCAAGTCCACTGGCCATGTTCCCCGGCCTTGTCCACAGGCGAAGTCCTCCATCCAGATTGCCAGACATGCTGCTATCCAATCTACAATTCACTTTTTAGCTAGTATTCATCCAGACTTCCATCCCGTGATGCATGTCAACTAGTCAAGCCATTCTGCCAGCAAGTCCTTCTATTCAAAGCTCGACCGTCGCAGTCAACATCAAAAAGTCAACCCTGCCAGTCAAAGGCATTGGTCAAAACCGTTAATCCATGACAGTTCGACCCATATCCACTGATCGAGTGCTAGAATCCACCTGGAAGGTTTTAGAAGTTTCAAGATTGATTATTGACCAAGTCGCTTCAGAGAAAGTTCTGGAATATTCCAAATGTCTTCCTGGCCAAGTTACTTGCAGCGGTAGTTTATCTCGAAATTAGGGTTTAACCCATGTATTGGACTGTATAAATAGAGGGGAATATCAATCCTAAGGAGGGAGCCCATGATAGAGGAAAATACACCAGCAAACCCTAAAAGGGATAAAAAAACTATTGTAATCCAAACATCAATAAAATATCTCTCTATGGGGATTCGTCCATGGATGTAGGCAGACCATGCAGAAGCACTTAAAAAAAACAACAACGACGGCTAAGTCTAGCGGCCAAACCTAGTCGCAGAGCCAAGCAACCCAAGCCGAGCCGATCCAGCTGAGCCGTCTGTAGTAGCCGAGTCGCATGCTAAGCCAAGCCAATAGATATTTTCACCCATCTCTGTTACACACACGGATGTTTGCACCCCAAGCCGAGCCATCTCCGCTCAAGGCGTCCACTGAAGCCAAGCTGTAATCCCAAGTAAGGCCGAGCCGTCGCCCGAGACGCTTCCTAGCCGAGCCATTTCAATCCGAGTAAAGCCACCAACTGACGGTTCACTAACCGGTCCAAGCTAGTACAACTGACAGGCTTTATCCGGCTTTAATGTAAAGCAACCGGTTCAGGATCAACTCACACCGGATCAGCTGGTCCGAACCAAACCGGTCTGGTCCAAGCTGGTCCAACCGACATGCTTGGTCAGGGTATAATATGAAGCAACTGGTTCAGGATCAAATCACACCAGATCAGCTAGTCCGAACAAAACCGGTCTGGTCCAAAATCATGACATCGGAATTGGTCAGCAGTTCCAGTCAGACTCCATGTCAGCCGTGAACCACCGGCCGCGTCAGCGTAATTTGACGCCATGTACGTCATTAGGGTTGTCAATGGGTCTGGGTCCTCCCGGGTATCGCTAGACCCAGTCCCAAACCCTAGTTATAAAAGTCGGGTCCGGTTCCTAATGGTTCTGGGACTGGTTCCTAAATTTGTGGACCCAGAACCGAACCCGTTTAAAGTCCCGGATACCCGTCGGTTCCGGGTACCCGTTGGGTATTAAAAAACTATAAAGATAATCTTACAAACTTAATTCTTTCTCTTTTTAACTTGAATCTAAATTATTTTTATAAAAATTTATCATTATTTCTTTATTAATGTACTAAATAAAGATTAAATGTTAGAAAAAAAATGAAAAAAAAAAAATCAAATCCAAAACTAACAAAGTACTTAAAATGTTGCTAAAAAGATGAATAAAAGGTACCCGACAGGTGTTACCCGTTTTGACCCGTTAATATTCGGGTCCAATCGGGTAATTACCCGTCGGGTCCCAAGTTGTTAATGGGTCCAACTTTAGGACCCAGAATCGGACCCTAATCTACCGGGTCCAGTTCCGGTTCCGGGTAATGGGTACCCATTGACAGCCCTATACGTCATACATTACGTCACCAGTACCTGTCTTGTCATCTACCACATCACATGTTCACTGATGTTATGTCAGCAGCGGGGATCAGACACATCATCTGCCACGTCATCATCAGCGGTATACGTCAGCAATGTTGCCGTCCACGTCAGCTCTATGTCGCCAAGTCAGCAACTAATCATTTTTATTTACCATACTAGCAGTCACGTCAGCATATTGTCCAGTGAACAGTGATAAGGCAGAATTTTTTTTAACGGCGTCAGCATATTCCATCACTGTTTTAAAAATACAAGGATATTCTGCTACACTGTCAACATATACCGTTAGGGAGTAACGCCGTCAGCATATACCGTTTTAGTATTAATGACATCAACATATTTTGTCAAAGGTTAACGACGTCAGCATCTTCCGTTATTACCGTCAGCAAAGACCAAATTCTGACAGGAAAATCCGGCAGCCTATTCTGGCGGCTACGTCCGGAAGCCAAACCCGGTGGCCATGTCGGGTAGGCCGGACCTCAGTCCATCCGTATTCAGATGTTTATGCCCCACTTTCTCTTTACTGTAGATATTTCCACCCAAGCCAAGCTTCGAAGCCAATCCAAGTCACCGAGCCGAGCAGCCAAGCATAGCCATTAGCCAGTTTTGTTTACACCCCAATCTCTTATGCCTGTGGATGTTTCAGCCCTGCTGAATGGGCTTGAATACACTATTATTCATAGGCTTGGTATTTTGCGTCTATTTGCTTGGGCTGGACCCTATACCCTCTTTTTCTTGACTAATTCCATAACCCAAATGAAACATTCTGGAAGAGTCTGGAGTAAGCCCATTTTTTATCACTGCGGAATTAGCGTCTGGATACGAAACTTGATATGTGCCATGTCGCTGTCTCCAGCCCCATCAATGATCCAGTCAGCCCAACGTGCTCCACATGACTCTCAATTTTGTTTATTTGAAAACTTCTTCGTCGTACGTCCGAATCGAACGATTTTAGGCTCATTGCGATCATATTTAAATTTCTTACATCATGGAGGTAAAAACTTCAACATTTGAAGAAGAATTATTTTTGGAGCAGCGAAGTCAAAAGGGGACGCGTTTAATCACCAAATGAGGCCATTATGAAATCCCCAAAGTTGTGAATGTAATTGTGTCTATTCGTATCCATAACATGCTCGTGAGCCAAGTTCGTGAGTGCTGGTTTGATTCTTAAACCTTAACACACCCATTTTCGGTTTTGGTCAAAACTGCTAAAGTCTAGTTGATCGGACTGTTGAAGTCAGTTTCCAAGAGTTGTTTCTGTCCAGTTGATCGCAACTGCTGCAGTCCAGTTATCCTCAACATGATGCCGCATTCCAGTTGATCGAACTACTGCAGTCCTTTTCCGCATAACTTCTACAGTCCAGTTGATCGAACTGTTATAGTCCATTTCTTCAACAACTGCTGCAGTCCAGTTTTACTTATAACTGTTACAATCCAGCTGATCGCCGCTGTTGTAGTCCAATTCCAAGACAACTATCTGCAGTCCAGTTTTGATTCAAATGGTGCATTCCAGTCCCACATACAAGTCTGTTTTCTAAGTTAATCCATGACACGAACCATAAGTCGTCATCACCAAGCCGAGACGCTAAGCCAACTGTACCAGGCATAGCCGCTGCTACAGAGCAAAGGAGTTCGAGCCATCTTCTTCATCATGACGTTGTCATGAAGCTACACCCCATTCACAAGAATAGTATCAACATGATGCCACCTCTCACTCACAGCATGACGTCGTATGTCACAAAATATCATAACATCAACGTGACTTCCAAGTCATCTTCGGCGTTAACAGTCATCACTTCTCCAGTGATATTCATCATCTTCGGCACCAAGGCCGGTAGACTTTGCCAGCGGCCGCCCAAAAGACATTAAGAGAAGCCAAGCTTTTACATCAAGCCGATGCCGACAAACACACCGTTCTTTCAACCGCGCCGCATGCACCTAAGACGAACCGCCACGACAGAGCCGCCTCAACAGAACCATCATCTCTTTGATGTTTCCACCTAAGTACACAATTTCTGTAGAATTTCGGCCCAAGCTGAAGCGTGAGATAAGCCAGAATAGACTGGATATTTCTGATCCATATAATTTTACCCACGGATAATTCCTCCTAACTTGTCCAATTGGATATGGTTCAACAAACGATTCAGTATTTGAACCAAACCAATCCAACTAGTCCAGTTAGCACATTGTCACGTAAATCATCGGAAAATCAGCTGTCACATCAGCACATTCTCCAGTCATCATCATTACATTAACAATCAAGTCGATTGACTTGCCGTTTTTCGGTTCGTCACGTTCGTCTTTTAGTTCCCACCAATATGGAAGCAAACATTGTTCGAAACATTTATTTTGAAGCATGGTGCGTCTACGATCATCAGCCACCGTCAAGTGAAAACTCAATATCAGTTTTAAGGATCGTAAATGTTGTTGTGCCGATTTTCAATCCACAACGTACTCGTGTTCAAAGTTAGACAGTTGTGTTTATAATCTATCAACAACACGTTCGAGATTGTTAGAGCATTGCTCGGTCGAACTCGCATGCGTTGCTATCTCAAGCATGTTTGTCAATGTTAGTGATCAAAACTATAAGTATCGATTTCTAGCCTATATAGCTAAAGCTCTCGGACTAGGATAAAAAGTGTAGTTGAGCTCAAGACTCCATGACAATCATCATACAAGACGAAGGACTACTCAAGGAACTGGTGGATCTTCATCGACTAAAAGGTATGTGGAGACTTGAACTTATTTGTCACTCAAAAGTCTATCTACTCTATCTCATATTCTTGAGACAAAATTCTTGTTGATGTATAGACTTTCATTATACACATTTGCTATTCCGAGCCGAGTTTAAATCGCCTATCTATTTCTCGAAATATGTGTTGGTAAGCTTTCGCTTTAGCCAAATTCATCTTTACCTAGTGACGAATGTCATGTTATGTTTCAATCACTTTGGAAATTGCTCTGACGAAAAATGGTCTGTGAATAACGGCTATATAACGTCCTCTGAGAATGTTTCAATGATTGAAATGAGAGTTTAGATTACATAACCATTGGTAGGATATAAACATTGTTGTGGAAACACATATATGTATAAGTCCTTATTCCTTGAACCAAAGTTTACGAACTTTATTGATCAAGAGAAACGGAATGTGGTGTGAGACAAGTCCGCGAACTCAGTCCACGAACTGGCGGAAGTTCTCGACCCGAGAATTTCTGCCGGAGTTTGTGAACTCCTTCCGTGAGCTTAAGTCCGCGAACCCAGTCCGCGAACTTGAGCAGGTTATATCTAAAATCGGTTGTTCTTGAACTCATGTTTATATAAACTAAGGGATGATTTTGCAGACCATGGATATAAAGTTCATGAACCGATTCGAGTGAATCAAACCGTTTTTGCTTCGATTGTGTCTTGTGTAGTTACATAAGATCTAAGCAATTGAACAACTCTCTAACTAGTTAATTTGAGTCATTTGAACTAGTTATGGTGAAGAAGAATATGGTGGATATGAAAGTGATCATATGGCTAACCATTTGGTTAACTGTTGTTGAACTAACGAATGTTAATGTTTGGTAACGGCTACATAAACCCAAAATTGGACATTTCATTTGTGTGTAACAAGCTAAGTTTTTGATCCAACGGTTGAGAAATATTAGCTTAAATATAATCAGGTTTTCATCTAACGGTGAATATTGAATGCTTTGTTACCAAGCTAACATTGATTGCAAACCTGATTTGAAAGACTATACAAAGGAGAACTCTAGCAACTGGGAAACCTAATCCCCACACCTTACGTGTGATACTAGTTGCATAGCTAGAGTCGGTTCTCCTTTAACCTTTGGTTTCTTTTCTAAACCAGGTTAACGACTTAAAGACTTCATTAGGATTATGAATCCAGACCGATACTACTTTTCTTGTAGTTGTGTGATCTGATCTTGCATCTTCTATCGTTACGAGTACAATTGTAATAATTGGCTTGAGATTTATATTTCCGATAGGCAAGATAGAAAAGTAATCACAAACACTTCGTCTCATCGTTTATGATTCTACAATATCATTTTTCGCTTCGTCGATTAAGATTATTGTGAGGTGATTGATAATACTAGGATGTTCTTCGGGAATATAAGTCTGGTTTATCAATTGGTTCATGTTCACCTTGATTTATCAAAACACGGAATAAAACTCGTAAGTATATTCGTGGGAGACGAATTTATCTATTACCATAGACTTTTCTGTGTGATGTAGATTTGTTTATTAAAGTCTTCGACTTTGGTTCGTAGCAACTCTTAGTTGTGGGTGAGATCAGCTAAGGGAATCAAGTACTTAGCATCTTGCTGGGATCAGAGACGTAGGAGCATAACTGTACCTTGGATCAGTGTGAGATTGATTGGGGTTCAATCACAGTCCAGACCGAAGTTAATTTGGAGTAGGCTAGTGTCTGTAGCGGCTCAATACAGTGTGTGTTCAATCTGGACTAAGTCCCGGGGTTTTTCTGCATTTGCGGTTTACTCATTAACAAAATTCTGGTGTCTGTATTATTTCATTCCGCATTATATTTGTTTATATAATTGAAATATCACAGGTTGTGCGTTGTTCAATCAATTAGAATATCCAACCTTTTGGTTGTTGATTTAAATTGATTGACACTTGGATATTGGTCTTTGGTACCATCCAAGTTATCTCTCTTTGATAAAGATTCGCAGATTTCTATTTGCTTGAGTAAAGATCAAATCGAGAGATTGAGATATAAACTCTTTGATATACTTTTTATCTAGATTGAGTTTGACTGTCTAGTTGATTCTCTAGAAAGTATATTGAAGTTTGTCCATACAGATTGCTAAGCGAAATATTAGGTGTGGTTTTGTTGTACCCCCACTTTTTCAATTGGTATCAGAGAAGGCAAACACGTTTAAGACCTTACAAGTATGTGTTTGCAGCGATCTGACTCTATGGACAGAGGTGTTATCTCAATTAACGTACCACCAGTCTTCGATGACTCTAATTACTTATGGTGGAAATTTGTTATGGGAGCTTTTTTTCAAGCACGTGATTTTCACTCATGGGTATATGTTGTTAATGGCTATAATGCTCCCGTCGTGGCAGTTGGAGATGTAAACGTTCCCAAACCTATTGGTGAATACACCCCTGCCGAGATAAATGTTGCAAAGCAAAACTCCGACGGTTTGAATGCCATTATACATGCCATTACCCCAAATCTTCAGCACCATGTGTCAAATTGCACTAAGTCGCAAGAAGATTGGGATATCTTAGAAACCGTTTTTGAAGGTAATGCCAGTGAAAAGGAAGCTAGGCTTCAAAATCTTAATTCCGATTGGGAAAACCTTCGTATGGCAGATGAATAAACATCTAATGAGTTTAATCACAAAGTGTCTGAAATTGTTTATGCATCTTTTGCATTGGGTAAGACTATTCCTGAAAAGGACATTGTGATGAAAATTCTCAGATCACTGCCATCCAGATACGATTGTAAGAAGCATGCCATCGTTGAGGGAAATAACCTTGATAATCTCTCCAGAAATACGTTGGTTGGGAAGCTTAAGATATTTGATCACGAACATTCATCCAAAACTAAGGATGCTGCGTTCGAAGCACAAAAGGACACTAAATTACTTGATAAGAGTAAAAATGTGTATATCTCTGAAGAATATCAATATGAGACAGATTCATCAGATGAAGATCTTGACAAGTCAGTCCCGATGATCACAAGACAGTTTAGGGATCTTCTGTTGAAGAGAAGTAAACGGTTCTCCAGAGATAAGCCTAAAGCATCAGTTAACCTCATAATCGTATTCCTCCTAAAAACAGGGAAACAGATGAAACTGATGATGAGGATATGCCTCAGTGCTTAAAGTGTAAGGGATTTGGTCATATTGCAAACAATGCCCAAATCGTAGAAAATACACTGGGAACAAAGGTCTTGCTGCAACTCTTGGTGAAAATATTGATTTTGATAATTGTAGCAATACATATATCAATCTTGATATTCTTTCAGAAGATAATCCAACTATTCTGGAAGAAAAAATTGACCCATTTCTTGGAAACTCTGTTTGTAATGTTTCAGGTTCCACCATGTGTCTAGTTACATGCATATCTCGGAAGCCTGACTTTTATCCTAGTTTGACGTGCTCGTATTGTTCTCTAAAGGGTCATGAACTTTCAAGGTGTTACAAGTACAAACACCAATTGAAGCACGTCAACAAACTTCAACGAAGAGCAAATCATTTAGCAAGGAAGCTTAAACTTGCTCAGAAGACCGCTGAGGTATGTAGGATGTTATCTTCGTCTAAGAAGTTATTTTCCAAGGATAAACCAAGACCATTAGAAAAGAAATTATGGTCGAATCATTTTGATAGACAGAGGTACGTGGATTCCTCTCAAGAGGAAAATGGTGGACAAATTGTTGTTCACCGAACGCAACTTGATGGTGTTGTTTTGGAAATCTTGTCTCATGTGCCTGATCAAAAGAGACAATGATTTTGTACCTCTCAGGATTTAGGAAAAGTGTTCTTTCTTCTTTTCTTAGTTTTTGTTCTTCCCTGTCTATCAACAAAGGAGGGTTATTATCGACAATTCTACTCTTTATAGGGTTGTGAGTTGGACGTGTACGAACCTGTTTAAAGGTTTCAAAACCCTACATTCCTTTTTCCTTCCTCAAAACCTCTTTTTATCTCAAGACTACTTGTTGAGTACAATTTGTGATTTTCTCAATGGATACTCCAAGCATGATGTCTTCTGATGGAAAAGTTGTTAATATGATTGTTAATCCATCAATCATGAAGGAAAAAGAGAAATCTCCATTATCTCCTACCTTGAAAAGAAAAATAAGGAATGTGGGGAAGCCAAGAGCCGTTCCTTCAAATTCTCAGAAGTTTTCTGGTGTTCTTGAAGAGTTGAAGGAGATGCGAAAGGAGATTCAACAAATAAAGGCTTTTGTGTATAAGACTAATGAGATTCAGAAGGCCCTGGTTCGACAACATCATCCGAGAAGGTTTATTAATATAAACTCCTACCTTAATGAATCTTATGTCACAATGGTTGTTGACGACAAGGACTTCGGGGATGATAAAGAATTCTTCAAAGGTCTTATTTCCTAGTAAATCTTCTATTTTTCTTGTTTTAGTTAGAAGAATAACTAGAGTTTGGAATAGCCATTATTGTGATTACACATAGCTATGTCCAACGTTTTCATCTTTATGTTTTTAGATTTATTGGTTTAAATTCTAAATTTGTTTGGAAGATGATTTTTGCAGTACTAATCTTTATGGTTTTATATATTGCAATTGTTTATGGGATTTGTGTGTTTACGTCCGTGAACTTGACTATCCCATATCTTGTCCAAAGTAAAGTCTTTCGTATGTCGATATTCATGTTGATAAAAGAATGAATGGACTTTTGAAAAATACAAAAGTTAAGCCTATTATGTCAATTATTGATCGAAGATAGGTTAAAATCTTTTGTTTGCAAGGATTATGTCTATTAAATATCATTATGCGAATAGTGATGGAAAATAGAATGAATACTTGTGTATTCCGCAGTAATTGATCTTCCCTGATCCATATTTTATGTATTACTGTGAGGCTCCATAAAGTGTCTTATGTTGAGCATTAAACAACCAAGTTGATTATTTTTGATTAGCTATGTTGTTTTTCCGTGAGGTACTTTATGTCGAGCATTTTCAACTAAATTAATCATATTGTTTGGTTATTTAGTTGTTGCTCTGTAAGTTTTCTTATGTCGAGCATGACCAATTAAATTGATTAATTTTGTGATTAGTTTGGTTGTGTATTTCAGTTAGATTAATTATGGGTTCTCTTGTGATTAATCTAATTGTTTTCTTCTTTTTTTAAGTCTCCATAAGTTCACTTATGTTGAGCATTTGTCGATTGAATGAATCATGTGTTCTCTTGTGGTTAGTTTAATTGAATATTTTGGATTCAAATTCATACTTGTATGTGATTTTGTATGTCCAAATAAATCCTTCTTTTCTTTCGAAATTAAGGTCACTCTTGTTGTTCTTTCGGGAATGACATTTTAATGGGGGAGAGTTCTTTTGAACTTGTGCTTAATTGCCAAATCTTTGTGGGGAGTGCAGTGCGGCTGTGGAATATTTTAGGGGTTATCTTGTATCTTTACAAACTCCTTGATGAATGCATTTAGCTTCGACTTTATGATTGCATCTAAACAAGATGATATATTTTTGCTTTCTTTTGGTCAAGAAATGTCTCTTTCGGAAATTTCATTATGATCTCGTTCTTGTACCTTTGCCAATTTTATTGACAAAAAGTGGGAGAATTAATATGTAGTTCACACTACAAATACATATGGTTTTTGGATCATTATGTAAGGGGGAGTGGTTTCCATGTGAGATGGAGTATTGACTAAGGGGGAGTGATACATATCACCATAGTATTATTGTTGAAGTTGTGATACAATTGGACTTTGTCGACTAAAAGGTATGTGGAGACTTGAACTTATCTGTCACTCAAAATTCTATCTACTCTATCTCATATTCTTGAGACAAAAGTCGTGTTGATGTATAGACTTTCATTATACACATTTGCTATTTCAAGCCGAGTTTAAATCGCCTATCTACTTCTCGAAATATGTGTTGGTAAGCTTTTGTTTTATCCAAATTCATCTTTACCTAGTGACGAATGTCATGTTATGTTTCAATCACTTTGGAAATTGGTCTGACGAAAAATGGTCTGTGAATAACGGCTATATAACGTCCTCTGAGAATGTTTCAATGATTGAAATGAGAGTTTAGATTACATAACCATTGGTAGGATATAAGCATTTTTGTGGAAACACATATATGTATAAGTCCTTATTCCTTGAACCAAAGTTTACGAACTTTATTGATCAAGAGAAGCGTAATGTGGTGTGAGCCAAGTCCGCGAACTCAGTCCACGAACTGGCGGAAGTTCTCGACCCGAGAATTTCTGCCGGAGTTTGTGAACTCCTTCCGTGAGCTTAAGTCCGCGAACCCAGTCCGCGAACTTGAGCAGGTTATATCTAAAATCGGTTGTTCTTGAACTCATGTTTATATAAACTAAGGAATGATTTTGCAGACCATGGCTATAAAGTTCATGAACCGATTCGGGTGAATCAAACCGTTTTTGCTTCGATTGTGTCTTGTGTAGTTACATAAGATCTAAGCAATTGAACAACTCTATAACTAGTTCATTTGAGTCATTTGAACTAGTTATGGTGAAGAAGAATATGGTGGATATGAAAGTGATCATATGGCTAACCATTTGGTTAACTGTTGTTGAACCAACGAATGTTAATGTTTGGGAACGGCTACATAAACCCCAAATTGGACATTTCATTTGTGTGTAACAAGCTAAGTTTTCGATCCAACGGTTGAGAAATATTAGCTTAAATATAATCAGGTTTTCATCTAACGGTGAATATTGAATGCTTTGTTACCAAGCTAACATTGATTGCAAACCTGATTTGAAAGACTATACAAAGGAGAACTCTAGCAACTGGGAAACCTAATCCCCACACCTTACGTGTGATACTAGTTGCATAGCTAGAGTCGGTTCTCCTTTAACCTTTGGTTTCTTTTTCTAAACCAGGTTAACGACTTAAAGACTTCATTAGGATTATGAAGCCAGATCGATACTACTTTTCTTGTAGTTGTGTGATCTGATCTTGCATCTTCTATCGTTACGAGTACAATTGTAATAATTGGCTTGAGATTTATATTTCCGATAGGCAAGATAGAAAAGTAATCACAAACACTTCGTCTCATCGTTTGTGATTCTACAATATCATTTTTCGCTGCATCGATTAAGATTATTGTGAGGTGATTGATAATACTAGGCTTTTCTTCGGGAATATAAGTCATGTTTATCAATTGGTTCCTGTTGACCTTGATTTATCAAAAGACGGAACAAAACTCGTAGGTATATTCGTGGGAGACAGATTTATCTATTACCGTAGACTTTTCTGTGTGATACAGATTTGTTTATTAAAGTCTTCGACTTTGGGTCGTAGCAACTCTTAGTTGTGGGTGAGATCATCTAAGGGAATCAAGTACATAGCATCCTGATGGGGTCAGAGACGTATGAGCATAACTGTACCTTGGATCTGTGTGAGATTGATTGGGGTTTAACTACAGTCCAGACCGAAGTTAATTTGGAGTAGGCTAGTGTCTGTAGCGTCTTCATACAGTGTGTGTTCAATCTGGACTAGGTCCCGGGGTTTTTCTACATTTGCGGTTTTCTCGTTAACAAAATTATGGTGTCTGTGTTATTTCTATTCCACATTATACTTGTTTATATAATTGAAATATCACAGGTTGTGCGTTGTTCAATCAATTAGAATATCCGACCTTTTGGTTGTTGATTTATATTGATTGACACTTGGATATTGGTCTTTGGTACCATCCAAGTTATCTCTATTTGATAAATATTCCCAGACTATTTGCTTGAGTAAAGATCAAATCGAGAGATTGAGATATAAACTCTTTGATATACTTTTTTTCTAGATTGAGTCTGACTGTCTAGTTGATTCTCTAGAAAGTATATTAGAGTTTGTCCATACATATTGCTAAGCGAAATATTGGGTGTGGTTATTGTACCCCCACTTTTTCAGAGATTAAAGTTATTTTAAGCTTTAGGGCTGTGTTTGGGAAATTGTTGTAATGATTTTTTAGTCTGCAACATGATGTTCGTGATAACTATTATGTCGACTTTTATCCACAACTTGATCGTCATCTAAGGATCGTGGAATCTGTTATGTTGAAATGTGGTCCTCAACATGTTTGAGATCACAATTCGTCGTGATTTTTACCTTGAGAGTTTGTCGACAACAAGATCGTTCTCGAGCATCTTTATTGATTTTACAGTTTGGATATCAACATGTTGTTCGACAATCATCATCATTGGGAAACATCAACATACCCAGTTGACATCCTAATCACTATATAAACAAAGTTGCAACAATAATTCTCATAAGATACGTATACAATTTAAATATTTTCACATCATTTCATATGATCATGCATACTTTTGTCCAATGGGACACCTACAATGTGGCGAGCATTTTCGCATGCCAAAGCATGTAGAGATCCATACATCAAAATTCTGTGTGCATATGGAATAGTGGGATTGGACCCCTATGCGATTTCCAGATAACAGAAAAACCTTCAACCTCATTTCATGCGCGATCGAGATGCAGCAAGGCAGTGCACCTGTGTGCGAGCATTAAGCAGCATGACAATCACTATCTTCTGGGGGAGAGTTGCATATCACTTCAACCGTGATGACGATCGCTTGGGGGCGAGATATGTAACACCTCAATATATAACGCAATTCTTTCGGAGCTAGTTGCATGACACTCCACTCGCTCGAGGGCGAGTTACGTAGAACCTAAATGCAATTCAGCTGCTGGAAATTACAACAAAAGGCAACCCGAACTTCTTAATCCTACAACGAGTTACATGATTAAGAGGGGGAGAGCATACATCTTAATATTTTGATGCAATTATCGTCAAACTGCAACGTTAAAAGAAGCACACTAGTAACTGTAACAGTCCAACTTTGTTCACAGCTCATGTAGTCTAGTTGATCGCAGCTTAGCTCGTTGCTGCTGCAGTCCAGCTGATCGCAACTGTTGCAGTGAAGCTTTGCTCGTTGCTGCAATACAACAACTGTAAAAAACTGCTGCAGTCTATCTTTGTTCGTAGATCCTGCAGTCCAGCTGACCGCAGTTACTGCAGTGCAGCTTAGCTCGTTGCTGCTGCAGTCCGGCTGATCGCAGCTGCTGCAATGCATCTTTGCTTGTTGCTGTTGTATTTCAGTTTTGTTCGTAGATCCTGCATTCAAGATGATCATAGTTGTTGCAGTGTAGTTTAGCTCGTAGCTCCTACAGTCTAGCTGATCGCAGTTGCTGCAGTGCATATTTTCTCGTTGTTGTTGCAGTCCATTTGATCGAAGCAGCTACAATCCAGCTTTGTTTATAGCTCCTACAGTCCAGCTGATCCGCAGGTTCTGCAGTGCATCTTTGCTCATTGCTACTGCAGTCCCGTTGATCGAAGCTGCTGCAGTTCAAATTTGTTCGCATCCCCTGCAGTCCAGCTGATCGAAGCCGATGCAGTGCAACTTTGCTCACAGCTCCTGTTGTCCAACTGATCGTAGCTACTGCATTGCATATTTGCTCACACCTCCTGTAGTCTAGCTAATCGCAGTTGATGCACTGCATCTTTACTCATAGATGTTGCAGTCCAGCTTTGCTCGAAGCTGTTGCAATCCAGTTGTGCTCATACCTGATGTATCTCAGTCTTTCATGGTTGTCGAAATCCAGTTCACCGCAATTGTTGCATTCCAATTCCACTGCAATTGTTGCGGTCCAATTATATCACTGTTGTTATCCTGATTCATATAACTATTAATGACATATAAAGGTCGATATCAGATCTAGTATCACATCCAAGACCAGTGGGAGGTCTATCCCAACTATTGAAGGGTCGTACCAATAACTGTCGCCTTTTCGCTCACACCTGCCGCATCTCAGCATGTAATTGACATCAATTTACTATCAACAGCTACTGCTACCCAGTTTGGTCAGAAATTACTGTCAGCCCGCAAATTCAAGTTTCGGTTGCAACATCAATCAACACGGATTCTAGCTCAGTGACTGCAAGAATAGCTCATCTCACTATACCAAATTTAGCGATTAGTTTTAGAGCATAGCTCGGCTGAACCCACCAAGCGTTAGTATGTCAAGTTTGGTTGTCATATTTTAGTGAACCAAAACTCATTTAAAGAGTTGCTTGATTATTTACTAGAGTCAACTTCATATAGGTTAGCTTGAAAGTATTAGGATATGAGACATTACAAATATTATGTGAAGACTTGAAGAATGTAAAGAAGTAAGGATCTACAACGACGACATCATCCTTCCACTTGAGGTTAGTAATATTTGACTTGAACTGTTTCATTCCCTAACGTATCTTTCCAGTTGTGCATATTGAAAACATAACTGCGAAGTTGTGAATATTATACTCTAGTTAGACATAGTATTAAGGATTACAATACGAAGTATAACGTCTATTTTTTGAACTTCGTAGATAAGACATCGACATAATCGTATGAATGCTATTATGATTATGTATGGGTATGGGTGAAGATTTCGTCCTAGGAAACAATGTTTTACATTCGTTTAAAGAAAGTAAATTCATAAACTTGTTTTCTGAATCGAAAGGGAAATCGCTAGGCTTATTGGTATTGTTATTCATTACAAATCTTTTGAATTACCAATATGAGTGTTTAGTATAAACGCTCATAACTTGTTTATGTATCTTGGAAAAACTATTCGCAAGGCCTTACTTTTGTATTGGTATTACTTTTATTAGTGAAACCGATCTTAAGTAATCACCTAAGATGGTAAATCGATATCTTGAAATTGGTGTGACTAAATACTAGCCATTGGGTAACCGATCCTAGTAAGAGGTGTGACCGATCACAAGAGAGAGTGTAATCGATCCTTGTAAGAGATTTAACAAGTTTTAGTAAGTTAGTGTAACCGATCCTATAACTTGGTCAACCGATCACAAGTTTTACCATAAGAAGTGGTAACCGATCCTAGTACTTAGGTAGCCATTTTATGGTAACTAGCGTAACCGATCCTAGTACCCACTTGGAGGTAGAACCGAAACTTTGTGCTGAGGTAGAACCGTGAAACCCATTAATGGTGATTTGATAGGATAATCAATCACATAGTTCTTGGAAGTCAGATGAACCAATTCTAAACTTGTTTGGAAGTGTGGCAAATCGGTTCCAAGATTGTAAATATGAAAAAGGATTTACGAAATAAAGATGTCAACATACTTTGAACATGTGCAGTAACTCTTATCTTTTGTTGTTCAAAGATATTCCTTAATAGCTGAAGGAGAATCCAGGATCGAAATGAATTGAGAATCTTTTAATTAAGGTTTTTAGTTTTATATGCTTTTAATTTCCAACAATTAAAATGCATATCTTTAGAAAATAAAAATTAGAAATGTGCATTTACTAGTTGGAGATTTTGCTACTGAGATTTCGGTCAATATTTGGACAAAGCATTTCCAGGAATTATGAAAACCGTTTTTTCCCTTATTGCATATCTTTGAGAATATTCGGTTTTGGAAATTCCTTGGTGTCCAAACTTCCTTGTCTATAAATACTGAAGTTTGCATTTCAAGCAAACTAGTCCTCAGAGCCAGCAAAACTACCTAGTTGTGTTGTTACTGGTGGAGTCGTCTATTCGGAGAGGAAAGTACCCTAATTAGGCGAAATCTCTTACGAACGCTCGTTTTAAAGAATTATTTGGGATTGGGAAGCTCTACGAGTACCGTTGGTGGGAAACTAGATAATTGCAGTTTATTAATAGTTTTCGATTGATTTGATTGACTAACTGTTGTTGAAATTTGATTGCACCTAGTTTGTTTATGCTTGAGAATCTTCTCTTCTGATGTAAGATTCACTCAAACTAGATCGAAGTTTCGACGGGGATCTTTAGAACTGTTTGTAGATCTAAAGACGTATTGTGATAATCCATCATTAACAGACTCCGTTCTGTGTGTCATTGATCACAAGAGATCCAATTTGATTGTGTGCAGGTGTTTATTGAAGATCAAAGAATAATTGAAGACAAAGAAGATATTTGGGTTCATAATCTTTGGTGTGCACAAAACTTGTTTCGGCTGGAAAGGGATCCAACTATAATCGGTTTATCCTTGTGGGAGATTTGATTGATTAGTTGAGTAGATCGGCATCAATACGTTTCTTTGTGATTAAAAGTATTCATTGCATAGTCTTAACAATTACTTTGGTAGTTGTTGAAAAGATAGATCTAAGGACCTGACAAAGGAGTTTATTGGGATAAATGGAAGAGCCTTTTTTCAAACTCATATTAGTTGTTTGAAAAGAGTTGTTACCTAACAGATTTTTTGTTCCTTCACTGTTTGGAATACGAACCAAAGGAATTGTTCCAAGTGCGTGACTTATTGCAAGTTGGAGGCGCAGGAATACAAACGGAACTATGTGAACTATAGGTTTAGTTGCTTGGTCTCGACTATACGAAGTTGGTTTAGATTTTTTATAGCGGCTTAATCCTGAGAGTATTCAATTCTGGACAAGGTCCCAGGGTTTTTCTGCATTTGCGGTTTCCTCGTTAACAAAATCTTGTTGTGTCATTTACTTTTATTTTCCGCAATTATAATTGTTGTTATTATAATTTAAAGTAAATTACACAAAAGTTAATTCTTATTTACTTGATAGCAATCCTATTGTGTTTGGTTAAGTCTGAACCTATTATCAAGTAAACATACTTCGTTGTTGTATTGTCTCGATCTTGTATCCATAGTCAATCACACAAGTTATCTTGTTGTCGTATTGTCTCGATCTTATCCATAAACGATCACACAAAGCGTGACCCGATTAATTGTATTGTCTCGACTCAGTCCATAGACAATCACTTCCGTAGAAAGGACTTATAGGTGGAAAAGTTTTAGATTGAGGTATATTTGGGTACCCTCGTCTTTTCAATTGGTATCAGAGCAGGAAAACACGAAAATATCTAACAATATGTGTTTGGTGAGATCCAACCTATAAGAAAATAAATATTATGAATGATATGAAAGACTTGGCTATTAATCGAAGACGGATATGAAAGACCAAGAGTAGAATATCCAGAAGCAGAGTTTAAACGCTTAACATTCTACAGTTTTGAAGAAAGGGCTCTTGCAAAGCAGAACTCTGATGGTCTAAATGCCATCATACACGCAGTAAGTGATGATCTTCGTCATCATGTTCTGTCATGTGAAACTTCTAACGAGGCATGGGATACTCTTGAGACCGTATTCGAAGGTAATGATTCCGAAAAAGAAGCGCGACTTTTGTCCCTTTCATCTGAATGGGAATACCTTAAAATGGATGATAACGATACCTTTGAGGAGTTTAACACTAAACTTTCTGAGATTGTCAATGCTTCTTTCCTACTAGGAAATTTTATACCTGAAAAAGAAATAATATGCAAAATTCTCAGATCGTTACCATCCAGATACGAGTTTAAGAAACATGCCATAATAGAAGCAAATGATCTTTCTACACTTTCTCGAAGCTCTCTTGTAGGAAAGTTAAAGATCTTTGATAGAAAAATTCTGCTGAAGAATCAAACTGAGAAACGTTGCCAAGAGGACAAGGTACCTGTTGAACAGGAGCTTGACTCAAAAATTGTGCTTCTAGCGCAACGAATTAAGGACATCTTATCTAATGATAAACGTGTTCCTGAAACATTATCGTTTTTTCATAAACATGGTAATGAAGAAGTCCAATGCTTCAAGTGCCGTAGATTCGGACATATGGCAAAACATTGTTCCAGCAGAAGAACTAAGAAGTTCAACAAGGCTTATGTCTCTACTCTTGATGATATTTTGGAGGAAGAACCCTATGAAGGAATATCTAACTGCAATGCACTTCTTGCCAACTCTAACAATGTTGAAACCTATGAGTCTAATCAACTCCCAGAAAAACTTGAGTTGGGATTAAAGGAAAATAAAAGGTTAAGCCTAGTACTTGATAAAATTTTAAAATTCCTTTCAGATAAAACCCAAAAGTTAAAATATGAGCAAGAAAAAATGGTTGAAAAACCAAGAGGGTCAGAAACTAGTTTTTTTGATAATACACTAAGTTCTTCTTGTGGAGAAAGTACCATGCTATAATCTTCCATGGAAATCTGCAACAAAATAAATTTATCAAAGCTCTTCACAAGGGGATAGAGACTTTAAAGGATGATAAGTTTATTAGATCTCAAAAAGGAATTGCAAACTCTTGCAATTATAAGATAAAGAAGGAACGTAAGGAAACATAGTCTATTGTGTTTATAAGCCATCCTAAGGATGTCGTTGTAACCTATGGTGAGAATATTTCTCATCCCTACACACACTGATTGTGTTGAAAATTGCATCCTCACTTGTTGCCCAAAATTGTGATTGGGGGAAAGCATAAATCTGGGCAGGATGTACATATCTTTTCTTTAAGTAAAAATATTCTTAATTGATATCTCTTACTTTTGGAAAAAATATATTCGATTTCCATAAACCAAATTATCCCTTGTTATTCTCCCATTGTATTTTTTTTTTCTTGTCCGAAAGATTGGATTGATTGGTTGAGTAGATCAGCATCAATATGTTTCTTTGTGATTCAAAGTATTGATTGCATAATCTTAACAATTACTTTGGTAGTTGTTGAAAAGATAGATCTAAGGACCTGACAAAGGAGTTTATTGGGATAAACGGAAGAGCCTTTTGTCAAACTCATATCACGTTGTTTGAAAAGAGTTGTTACCGAACAGATTTTTTGTTCCTTTACTGTTTGGAATACGAACCAAAGGAATTGTTCAAAGTGCGTGACTTATTGCAAGTTGGAGGCGCAGGAATACAGACGGAACTAGGTGAACTATAGGTTTATTTGCTTGGTCTCAACTATACGAAGTTGGTTTAGATTTTGTATAGCGGCTTAATCCTGAGAGTATTCAATTCTGGACAAGGTCCCAGGTTTTTTCTGCATTTGCGGTTTCCTCGTTAACAAAATCTTGCTGTGTATTTTACTTTTCTATTTCCGCAATTATAATTGATTTATTATAATTAGAAGTAAAATACACAAACTTTAATTCCTATTTACTTGATAGCAATCCTCTTGTATTTGGTTAAATATGAACCTATTATCAAGTAAATATACTTCGTTGTTGTATTGTCTCAATCTTCTATCCATAGTCAATCACACAAGTTATCTTGTTGTCGTATTGTCTCGATCTCGTATCCATAGACGATCACACGAAGTGTGAACCGATTAGTTGTATTGTCTCGATTCAGGCCATAGACAATCACTTTCGGAGAAAGGACTTATAGGTGGAAATTTTTTAGATTGAGGTATATTTGGGTACCCTCGTCTTTTCATTTGGTATCAGAGCATGCAAACACGAAAAGATCTAACAATCTGTGTTTGGTGCGATCCAACCTATAAGAAATTGAATCTATATCTGATTCAGTTAACATAGAGCAAGAAGATGATATACTTCAGAAAGGATGTTTGTTTTCGAAACCTGATAAACAACTCAACACTGTTAGATCACTAGTGCAGGAAATATTAACCATGATGAGTTAATACGAAAACAAATACTTGTGACAAACAAGTCAGATTCAGATGACAGTCATGAGATTAAATTTTTCGTAAAGCTTGCTGAAAAATATAATCTAAAGGATAATATATATTATCCATATGCCGAGGAGATCGTCAGAGAATCTTTGATTCATGAAGATGTTGAATCTAAAGGGCTTGAATTTGTTCGCTAAAAAGGGTGTATTAGTTAAAACAAGGATATGTGATTCTAATCTCCAGAATCTCTTAACTAATATACAACATCATGATTCTAATAACCTAACCACCTACAAGAATCAAAATAGATATGATTTACGGGGTAATCCTTTGACTAGTATCCAGTCAAGATCATTTTACAATGATTATCTCCTAAACAGAGAGAAAGATCAACTCAAGTACACAAAAACAAATGATTTCAGATCATGTTGTTTTGTTGTTGATCAACTGTCTAAAATAGAATCCAGGAAACAATCTCATCAAATGATGTTGCCATATTCCAAGGAATTCCTGGGTCGATATAAGATTTCTGGTTATTTCACAACTTAAAAAACTTTTAAGTCATGCTTATGATCTTGTTCATCGAACTGATCATTCTGTTAAATCAGATCACTCCAGCTGTGACACAGTAAAATAAGTTTATTCTTGGAAGAATCCCAAAAGGAAAGATATTCGAAAATATCATGATGGATCATGCTCCACAAATTCTGAGCTATCACAAGCTCACTCCAATAACTGATGTTGGCATCCGGAATTTCCCTAGATGTGTTCAATTCAAATAAAAGGGAAGTTCTTAAAAGGAGCACGAGAATATGAAGGAAGTATAATATTATACTCAGAAATATCTAAAGTGTTTTTCTATGATTGGAATACCTTTTCTATTTTAAGAAAAATACTTTCGATCTTTGGAAAGTCCTTGAGAAAATTTTGGAAAAATATTTTCAAATCATCTCAATCATACTGGTTCGGAAAAATTCTTATGATGTTTCCGAAAGTGTATATTTTCACAAATAATATACCTTGATTCGGTATCTCAATCTTGGAAACCAAGTTTGATTCATTATATAAACCATCTATAGGACCGATACTTCCCTCTATGTTTTGTCTGCAGTCAAAGATGGGTGAAAATACTATTGATGTTGAATCTCAACTTCGAAAATTGAAACCTTTCAAGTTGAGCTCAAATGCTATTTCTCAAAAGAACATAAAAAAAATCATATTTCTTTTGAACTTATGCTTATGTTAATGGGAGATTTTGAAGTTGCTCGTCAACTTATGGAAACTGCAGTTTTGAATGAAAAACTACTTGAGTCAAAACTCTTAAAGTTGATCGTGGAAGTGAATCTCTTGAAAAAGAGACTCAATCATCTGAAAGAAAAGAGAAGACTAAAAGATCAGATCATTGAGGAACCTTCGTTGAATAATGAGAGCACTTCTAAGGATTAAGTCATTTGATGTAATACTTAATCAAAAGAAAAATAGACGTCAGTTTTTTATTTCTTTCACTATTTGTATAAGGTCTATTATGAATAAAACTACCTTACTTATGAATAAAATTATTATTTTATAATTTTTCTTGTGATAGTTTTTGATTACATAGCCTGTGCTTGAATACTTTATATTATTGTTATGTATGTTTATGGGATGTTTGATTTCGGTTTTCATGACCTTAATATTCGATCTCATATGTGTGAACCCTTATGGTTTGGGTGACTTTTTGATTTAGCGACATTGAGTTCTATCCCATGTTGGTAGGCTTTATCAAAGGATCATGAGGGGTTCTGATTGAAACAATATGTGAAAAAGTCACAATATGTTGAATAGTTTTGGTTTAGCATAAAAGCATATGTGTTTCGGGGTTTCAGCTTTTGCATTGCATTAGGTAAAATCGGTTTTCAACCTTTCTCTGGTAAAGTTTGGTTGTTGTTGTTCTTTTGTTCTTGAGAGAGGATTACAACATGATGATATCCGCCCCGGAAAGATATGAATAAAAAGGAGAAGAGGATGAAGAACTTGAGGTAACGAATTTGTTAGTTAATCGTTTTACTGTTTAAGAAAATCCTGATTTTATTGCATATATTTATTACTTTTGCTTAATATAATTTCGGTACAATTGATGTTTATTCCATTGTTTGTGTATGGATGTGTGTGTGATTCAATCTTTTTCGGTTAAGAAAAACTATTGTTATCTTGCTTGATTGTTTGGTATCAATTGTTTAAGCTTACAAATTTCGGTGCAATTGCGGTACTTTAATGTCTATGTTTGTTTCAATTGCTTCCGGTTGAGGTAAATAATTATGCAAGTTGATTTATTTGTTTTGTATGAATTGTTTGTGGCTTAACAAAAGAAAAGGTTTTCAGGATGAATTGTTTAGTCCAATTCGATTCCGGATAAAAGAAACTAAGTTAATTCTGATCTTAGTTAAACTTATCAAAGTGGAGGTTTCGGTTATTCAAGTCTAATCGAATGCCTTAACAAGAAATTCTAGTTAAATAACCTAGTACTTGTCTTGTTTAAAAGTGAAAGGTCTAAGTTATTATTTGAAAAATTAGAACCTGATGAGAAAAATAGAGTTAATTCTGATCTTTATTTTGGTCTTATCGAACAAGCGATTGTATTTGTGCAATCGGTTTAGCAAAGGAACTAAGATGTTAGTCAATTTACGATTCACTAAACTATTAGGGAAAATTGCTTCGGGCAATTGTTTCCTTGGTAACATATCGAAACAAAATTACTTTATAGTTTCGATTTTGATGATTTAGCTAATTTAAAGAAGATACGTGAGGGTTTGGAAAGAACTACACGTAGACCAGCCAATTCTGGAGTTTTATATCCGAATAAATTCAGTGTTTTATAAGAAGAGGTAACTTTATCTGAATCCAAGGAAGTCACGGGATTCCAAACTCACTTGGATGTTATACGTGAAGTTGAAACCTTCACGGATTCTGTTTGCTCGGAATCAAATTTGGGCTTGCAAGTTAAAGAAGCATAACCCAAGGAAAGTTCCGCCAGCACTGACTTGGGATTTAATTCAAAGTCCATGAATATTCGGTTAACAAGTGAAGAAAATGAGGTTCTTTGCACTATTACAAAATTTGATGTTCAACAAAAGTTTTTGTGGGATTTATCTTTTCGTAAGGAGTATATAAAGGAAATACAAGATCAATCAAAAAGAATGAAGACTCCAAAGAAGAAAAATAAAGGTGGTGGAAAAACATAAATCTCTTTGTTGAGAGGAGGGTTTGCTGGTTTTAATTTGCATTTTTTAGAGTGAAGAAATTTAGGCTCCTTGTTTTTTTCTTCTTTTCTCTTAGATAACTTTTAGTTATGAGTTACTAGATTTTTTAGGCTCTTTCTTTGGTTATTTATTAAGCCCTTTGGTTTGTGGGGGGTGGGGGGGAGGCCTTGTGCATCCTACTTGTAATTCTTGTAATTACGTTTTTTTGCTTAATAAACTATTGGACTTAGCAAAAAAATAAAATAAGTTACCTTCAGTTGGCTTTAACGAATCCCCTGGCTAGTAGATACTACTGCTACGAAATGTAATTAACTTAGAGCTTTTTAGAATTTTTCAGAGCTCTTTAGATATTTTAGGATTTTTAGAGTTTTCAGGATTTTTTAGAGTTTTCAAGGCTTTTTAGAGAACATTCAAAGTTGTTCTTCACAATTGTAGGGATTTGTTATTATCATTCTTTAACGAATCTCGCAACTTGTAGATCCCAGTGCTACGGAGTATAATTAAATTTAAGCTTGTTAAAAGCTTTTTGGAGTTTTCCTGAGCTTTTTAGAGTTTCACAGAGCTCTTTCAGGGCTCTTTAGTGTTTTTTGGGTTTTTAGGAAATATTCAAAGATAATCTTCACTATTGTAGGGAATTTTGTTAGTGTCATTCTTTATAAAGAATTATGTTACTTTCAGTTGGCTTTAATGAATCCCCTGGCTAATAGATGCTACTGCTACGAAATATAATTAACTTAGAGCTTTTTAGAGTTTTTCAGAGCTCTTTAGATTTTTTCAGAGCACTTTTGAAAAGGCGAGGGTACCCAAATATACCTCAAGCTAAAACTTTTCCGACCTATAAGTCCTTTCCCCGAAAGTGATTGTCTATGGATACGAGATCGAGACAATACAACTAATCGGTTCACATTTTGTGTGATTGTCTATGGATACGAGATCGAGACAATACGACAACAAAGTGTGTTTACTTGATATAAGGGTTCGGACTTAACCAAACACAATAGTATTTCTTATCAAGTAAATAGGATATTAACGCTTGTGTGATTTACTTATATTATATTAAAACAATTATAATGCGGACAATAAAAGTAAATGACACAACAAGATTTTGTTGATGAGGAAAATTGCAAATGAAGAAAAACCCCGGGACCTAGTCCAGAATTTAATACTCTCAAGATTAAGCCGCTACACAAAATTACTCCTAACTTCATATAGTTGAGACCAAGTACCTAACTCTATAGTATACCTAGTTCTGTCTGTATTTCCACGCCTCCAACTTATGATAAGTCACGTACTTGGAACAATCCCTTTGGTTCATATTCCAAACAGTAAAGGAACAAGAAATCTGTTTGGCATCAACTCTGTTCAACCAAGTGATATGAGTCAAACAAAGGATCTTTCGTTTACCTCAACATAAACTCCTTCATCGGGTCTAGATCTATCTTATATTCAATCACCCAAAAGGTAATCGGTTAAGATTAAGCCAACAACACCTTTAATCCCAAGGGAACCGTGTTGATGCCGATCTACTCAATTAATCAATCCAATCCACCACAAGGATAAACCGATTAGTAATTGGATCCTTTTTTCCCAAACAAGTATTGTGCACACCAAAGATTATAAAACCCAAGTCAGATCTTCAATATCTTCTTTGTCTTCAAATCTTCTTAAATCTTCAATAAACACCTGCACACAATCACTTGAATCTCTTGTGATCAATAACGCACAGAACGGAGTCTGTTAACAATGGATTATCACAAGATCATCTTTAGAACTAACAACATTCTAAAGATCCCTGTCGAAACTCTGATCTAGTTTGAGTGAATCTTATATCAGAAGAGAAGATTCCAAGAGTAAACAAACTAGGTGCAACCAGATTTCAACCACCGTTAGTCAATCAAATCAATCGAAAACAAAGATAAACCACAATTATCTAGTTTCCCACCAACGGGTCGTGCTAGAGCTTCTCAATCCCAAAGAAGACTTTAAAACGAGCGGCCATAAGAGATTTCACCTAATTAGATTACTCTCCTCTCCGATAGGCGGCTACACCAGTAACAATGACAAAATAGGAAGTCAAATTGTTAGGAAGGATTAGTTTGCTAGAAAGGCAAACTTCGTGTATTTATAGACAAGGAAGTTTGGACACCAAAGAATTTCCAAAACCGAAATATTCTCAAGATATTCATAAATCCACAGATTCGGTTTTCATAATTCCTGGAAATGCTTTGTCCAAAAATATAATCGAAATCTCTCGGAAAATCTAATTAGTAAATGCGCATTACTAATTCCATAATTTTCTACCAAGATAAATTAATAACCTTAATTAAAATATTCTTAACTTACTTATGTTTCGATTCTGGGATTCTCTTCCATTTATCCTTTAAGGAATATCTTTGAATAATTATAGAAATAAACATTCTCAGCACGTGTTCAAAGTTTTTCGACATCTTTACTTTGTAAGTTCTCTTTCACACTTACAATCTTGAAACCGATTTGCCACACTTCCAAACAAGTTTAGAATTGGTTCATCTGACTTTCAAGAACTATGTGATTGATTAAACCAACATTCAATCACAATCATGGGTTTACGGTTCTACCAAAACAAGTTTCGGTTATACCTCCATGTGAGTACTACGCATAGTCACACTAGCTTACCAAAGATATGGTTGACTAGGTACTAGGATCGGCTCCACACATATATATGGTATCCAACTTAATGTGTTGCACTCCTTCACAGGATCGGTTCCCCTTTCTTCTGTAAATGTGTTGCACCCCATACAAGGATTGGTTCCCTATTGCACTGCACCCCTTACTAGGATCGGTTTCCCTTCACCCCTTACAAGGATCGGTTCCCCTTCACCCCTTACTAGGATCGGTTCCCTTCACCCCTTACAAGGAGCGGTTACCCTCTTCCATTGGCAGTTACAATCCGATCATACCAAGGTGATTACTTAAGATCGGTTTTACTAATAAAAGTTATACCAATACAAAAGTCAGGCCTTTGTGAATAGTTCAACCAAGAACACAACAATTTGTGAGCGGTTCTACTTTATCACACATATTGGTTGTTCATAAGATATGCAATGAATAACAAAACCAATAACACCTGGCAATTTCCTTTTCGGTTCACAAAACAAGTTTATGAACTTACTTCCTTAGAACACATGTGAACATTGTTACCTAGGATGAAATCCTCACCTTATACCCATACATAATCACAATAGCATTCAAATGATTATGGCGATGTCTTATCTACAAAGTTTAATGGTTAAGCAATAAACCTCGTACTATATTGCTTAATACTCTGTCTATCTAGAGTTCAAACATGCTTCGCAGTTATGTTTTCAATATGCACGACTTGAAAGATACGTTAGGGAATGAAACAGTTCAAGTCAAGTATCACTAACCTCAAGTGGAAGGATGATTGTAGTTGTTGTAGCTCCTCGCTTCTTCACATATTCAAGACTTCGCAATACTTGTAATGTCTCATATTCTAATGATTTCAATCTAATCTATACGAAGTTTAACTCTAGTACATAATCAAGCGACTCTTAATATGACTTTTGGTTCACTAAAATATGACAACCAAACTTGACATACCAACGCTTGGTGGGTTCAACCGAGCAATGCTCTAACAATCTCCCTTTTTTTTTGTTAAGTCCAAGGTTTATTATAACAAAAAACATAATTACAAGAATTACAAGATGTGAGGCTCAAGGCCTCCCCACCCCCATAAACCAAAGGGGCAGGAAAACTCTAAAAGCTCATAAAAGAAGCTCATAAACACAAATAAATAACATAAAGAGAAAAACTAGGAGCATTAAAATCGTTTGCGTCCCTTGTTTCCAACTCTAAAATTCCTCTTCTTGGAATGAAGACCAGCAATTATTTGTGTCAAATCAAAGTCTCTATAAGGATTCTTGTATTCATCTTCATAAATATCATCGTATTCATCCTCATCTGAAGCATAATTACCACCAGAAATAAGCTTAATAGGAGATTGAGCTTTTTTCTTAGGTGCCATTCTATCCATTAGCTCCCTTTTCTCCTTGAAATAGTCTTGTCTAAAGGCTGGATTCCTAATAAAATTTTCACGCACTTCAACATTCTCAATGTTACTTGCCTCCTCTAATTCCTCCATAGATAAAATATTATTAATATCAAACCCGGTTGTTGTTTCCTTGTTATGATCATTATCGCAGCTTAGGGACAACAGTTTTGCATCTTTCTTAGCTTATTTCCTTGCTGTAATATCTGCATCAACTTCACCCCATTCTTTCGAACCCGTACTAATGTCTGAGTCACTAGAATCATCTTGTTCCTCCTCCACCAAAGCCTCACTAGAAACATTAGCAAGGCCTAACTCAGAAGCTAGAGTACCATACTTGTTATTCACCACAATTTCAGTTCTGTATAAATCATCCACCAAAGGAGTTTCAAAAGTAGTAAATTAAAAAGGAGTACCTTTGTTTGGTGATTTCTTACCATTCACAGTTTCCCAATCCTCTTTAGAAGTAGAACCATCAGATGGCTTAGAAGTAGAAGCTGAATTAGTCACGGCCTGAGTAAGAAATTCCATATGCTTGGACGCTAGCTTAGTTGTAGACTGATCACCCCCGAAAATATCCAAAACTGAGTGGACTTTATATTTGTACTCAAACCCTGAGAATTCACAGGCTGGATATTATTCTCTGTATTTTGCTGGGACACGGACAACATCTCAGAGTTAGTGTTGGTCACGGATGTTGGATGGATAACCTGTAATTCCACTGAATTGGAATTTTATTTAGTTATGTACTCATCATGCCTTGCTTCTGTCGGAACTTCATGGGTTATAAGAGCATCTTTCTGACGTACAACAATATCTTTTTTGGCTGCAATAGCATTTTTGCACCTTATGAGTTTCATCTGAGCTTCACGATATTCTATAAAAGAGTTATTAAGCTCTTCCTCTAACTGTTTATTATCAGCAGTTTCTTTCTCTTGATTTGAAGAAAAACTGTTACCCTTATTCTGATCATTACTAGATGCAATAGCAACAACATCAGCTGAAAGAGCATAAGAACACTCTTTTCCGGACTGAGAACCCCCCCTTGTGGAAATGTTGTTGATGTTATCTGCATGGTTTACATGGGAGATAATAACTTCAGCATGAGTTTTCTTAATTTTCCATTCTTTTTTATTTTTTGGATTGTTAACTGCAACAACCTGTTTCCCATCCACAACTGCATTACCTAAAATCTTGCGAGCAGCAAGACAATTTTCAAATTTATGACCCATAAACTTACAATGTGTGCAAAACTTGATATTCTCCAAATCCTGAACTTCAACATATTGCCAAAACTCATTGCCATTAGCTTTCAAATGAATTCTTTTAGGAATTGATTTAGCAAAATCAATATCAATAAGCACAACAACATAGTTTCCAGCATCATGATCCAAAGTTTTCTGATCAATAGCAATTGGCTTCCAAGAATTTTAGCAATAGATAATAGAATCATTTTTGTCCATAATTCTATGTACAAGCCAGGGAAACTAACCAAAACAGAAGCGCAAGATGTATTTTTCCTCTCCGGATCAAAATAAGGGTAAAAGTTAAAAACCCTAAGAATTTGTTGTTGAACCGTCCAGGAATCTCCATGCCAAACTCGTTCTTTGTCTTCCTTAGATATCAACTTGATGATGAAAAAACCTTTTGTCATACGAACAAGTTTGCACCTTCCAGTACCAATTCCCCATTGTTCTACCAAATTTTTTTGCACCTCATTAAGTTTCAAGCCTTTAAAATTCAGTCTCCCAATAAGACTAAATTGAAAAATCTCACGCCCTTCTTGTGTAAGTTCTAAAGGTAAATCCAAAGATGGTTCCTTTTCATACAAAGACGCATCAGGTAGAGATAGTAAATCAGAATCGTTAAGCATATAGGTTTTTTACCCTTAATCAAATCAGCAAAAGACACGATTTTATTCTCATTAGGATTCTTAGAAGAATCAGAAGTTTCCCCCATCTTGAATCACCAAAAGATGATCCAAGATGATGGAAAGGACGTGAGGAATATGAAAACCCTAAAAAAAACGTTAAAAATTTTTGGAGAGAAAATTTCGCATAAGAGGAAAACTCTAAAACGTCTAACAATCTCCCCCTTTTTCAATTTTAGTGACAAAACTCTTACATCATATGGATAAACAAATTACAATAATTCATTACAATCCGCTTGATTACCGATTCAACAGCACAGTAACCTGCTTACATTCAATCCTTGAAAATGTCGCCGTTGACATCATAATAACAAAGCATATACTCCCCCTAAGGAATATAGGTAGATATTCAATCCGCACGACTTTGTTATATAATCAATATGACATGTTACTCCCCCTTAGTCTGTGCTTTCACTCTTTCGTTAGATATAACATTCAAGCACCAATGTTCTTTTCCCTAGCGATACCAATTGATATATACCAAGTAAGATAAAATCAATGCCAGTATCACCTGTTTACTCCATATATTTCTCCCCCTTTTGTCACAAAAATGACAAAGAAACGAAAAAATAAAGGACAACACGAAAAGAATCTTACAAATCTCAGAATAGACTTGCAAAACATGTAGAGTTAGGCACGAGGGTTCCACACATCATGTTCTGATAAGAAATATCAAAACCAAAACTACAAGTAGTTTTATTTTGATATGTTACCAAGGAAACAATTTTCCGAAACAATTTTTCTCATTTAGTTTAGCAAACCAAAACGACTAATCACATTAGTTCCTTTGCTAAACCGATTGTCCAAGAACAACCGCTTAATTCGATAAGACCAAAATAAAGTATAAACTCCATTTTTCTCACCAGGTTCTAATTATCCATATACTTAGACCTTTCAATTTCAAACAAACCAAATACTAGGTTAGTTAACTAGAGTTTGTTTGTTTAGGCATTCGATTAGACTTGAATAACCGAAACATCACTTTGATAAGACAAACTAAGATCACAATAAACTTATTTTCTTATCCGGAATCGAGTTGGACTAGACAACTCATCTCGTATACATATTATTTCGTTAACCATAAATAATTCATACAAACCAATATAAATCAACTTGCAAAATTATTTACCTCAACCGGAAGCAATTGAATCAACATCAGACGTTATAAGCACCGAAAATGCACCGTAATTTTGTAAACATAAACCATTGATACAATACCAAAGCAAAATACCAAAGGTTTTTCTTAACCGGAACCAATTGAATCACACACATCAATTGTACCGCACTTTTGTAAGCCTAAACCATTGTAACCATACAGAATCAAGATGACAATAGTTTTTCTTAACTGGAACCAA
This sequence comes from Papaver somniferum, assembly GCF_003573695.1. Taxonomy (NCBI): domain Eukaryota; kingdom Viridiplantae; phylum Streptophyta; class Magnoliopsida; order Ranunculales; family Papaveraceae; genus Papaver; species Papaver somniferum. The sequence continues at coordinate 106,944,784 of NC_039367.1, read as the reverse complement.
TTGAATCAACACACACATCAATTGTACCACAATTTCGTAAGCCTAAGCGATTGATACCACACAATAAAGTAAGATAGCAATAGTTTTTCTTAACAGGAATCAATTGAAACACATCCACACACACATAATGGAATAGAAATGAATTGCACCTAAATTTCGTTAAGCAAAAGCAATACATATATAATATAAACTCAGGCTTTTCTTAAACAGGAAAACAATTAATTAACAAGATTGTTACCTCAATTTCGCATCCATTCCTCCAATATGATAGCATCTTCGTTCAGGGAGAATTGAGATCGAAATTTCCCTCCATTGTCATCCTTATGCGTAAACAAAAGAATAGCAACATACCTCAACCTTTACCAGAGAAAGGTTGAAAACCGGTTTTAACTATTGCAAGCAAAAGTTGAAAACCGTCGAAACACATATGCTTTTATGCTAAACCAAAACCGATTCAACATATTGTGACTTTTTCACATACTGTTTCTAACAGAACCCCTCATAATCTTTTGATAAAGCCTACCTACTAGGGCTAGAACTTAATCCCGCTAAATCAAAAAGTCACCCAAACCATGAGGGTTCACACATATGAGATCGAATATTGAGGTAGTAAAACCGAAAACATACATCTCATAATCATACATAGCAATAAGATAAAAGCAATAAAGCACAAGTTATGTAAACCAATAATTATCACAAGAAAATTACTCAAAACAAATAATTTTATTCATAATAGTTTTATTCATAATAGACCAATACAATCAATGAAAGAAATCACAAATTGATGTCTATTATAGTGGATTAAGTAATCAATCCTGTTATAGGGGCGACGGTTTCCATTAGAGGGGCAGCGGGTAATAGGACAAAAAGGGTCATTACATGGTAATTTGAAGTGTCCCTTATCCAAAAACAACTGAAAATGACTAATTAACCCTTACATAGTTTAGTGTTGATAATCTAGTTTAGTATTAATGACTAATTTTCACTTATATTAATTCTAAATCAAAACAAAATCAATTTTAGAGTTTAAAAAAAATTTCCAATTTTCTTACTTATTTTCAGAGCTAATTACGGTTGGAATTTTGCCCATAACCAACCGTAAATCTTAGTTACGGTTCGTAAAATATGAACTACCAACTGTAATTGGTTAAATTTGGGGAAAACCCAATCGTAAAACCAGTTACGGTTGGTAACCAAATGCTCGAGACGAACCGTAACTTAGTTACGGTTCGTAAACTAAAATGGTTACCAAGCGTAACAGTGTTTACGGTTCATCTCGAATTTTAGTTATGAACCGTAATTAGTGACCTTTCTGAACTCTGGGTTCCAGGGTTATATATGGTTCATAATTCTGGTATCGACATCAACCGTAAGTTCACTTACGGTTGAAAAAAAACGTAACTGAAAAAAATTCTCAGATATAAGAACATATGGTTGGTAATAGTTCAACTATCAACCGTAACAACATCAAAATCTCCAGTCACGGTTCGTAATTGAGTTAAAATCAACCGTAACTCACATAAACCCAGAAATTTCAATTTTCATTTAAATCCCTAATTTTTGATAGAAATTAAACTTAAATCGAACAAAGTAAACCAAATCATAATTGGGTTTTTCAAAACATACCTCATATAATTCATACACTACACTTGATTAATTTTCGAATCGTCGATTAATCGAAGACGATGAAATTTTGAGTTTTAATGGAGGTTACGGTTGATGGGAGGAGGAGAAGAGAAGAAGAAGAAAAAAAAATTCAATTTAGCTTTGATTTAGGTTAAAAAATGGGGAGGGTAATCCAGTCAATGTACACCGCTATAGGACATCCCCTAACTAACTATAGGGACATTACTATCACACTCCCGCCCCTCTAATGGAATCTGCCGCCCCTTTAACATGATTGTAAGTAATACAAAAAATAACTTAATCTCTAATGACCTGTTGACAGAACTTCACAGGTCATCCTCAATTTCCTCAAATTTTTCAGGATCTTCATCCACAACATCTCGATTGATATCTCGGATTCTGCACACAGTACCTTGGTTATGTTCACAGGCTAAAACCTTAACCTTTCGATTAATATTTCTTGCATACTCCCTATTATTCCAAGCTTAATCAGTTTCCTTTGGTTACGGATAACAGTTATTTAGTAATGCTGCCTGTCTATGATGAGTTTCGATGGTACTGAGGAGGACTTGTCGAAGATTGATGATATCAACCTTAGTATCCAAACAGTTTTGGACAAGAATATGAGTCATATCATCCTTTTCATTATCGATGCTTTCACAACCAGATTTCTTGAAGGTATTATCAAGATGTAAATTATCCTTAGAAGTCATTCCACTCAAGGCTTTCAGAAGTCTTGCTTGAGATCTGGTTTGAGAGTTCATTCTTTTGTATAAGTTCTCTGACACTTTGAGTACTAATACACGGAATACCATAAACACATTCCTAACTTAGATATCAGCATTAAATAATTCTGACAATATTTGAAAAAGATTTTTGCATCTAATGTGTTATAGCAACACAATATTTTTTAAAGAGAATATCTCCAAAAATCGGTATCAAAAGATACTAGCTTATCCCTTTTACACAAGTTGTTGTAAGACAACCTTTCTACCAAAGAGATGATCAATATATTTAAGGTAGATTGTGTAATCTCTCTATGTTGAATAAGAGATATTAGATGGATATCAACTGCCCAGGTATGTGTGCTTCCTTACATCCGAATATTGGGCAAGTAAGGATGCACACTCCAATGCGATTAAGCACCGGGATGAGGATAATCCTCATCATACACTTCAAGAGGAGATCTTTCTCCTTCTTGAACATAATCATGTTCTTCTTCGTGGGTTCTAAACCCATCCTCTTTGTTAAGATAATTGTGAGATACAATATCCTTAATAACATTTTGTGCCCAGGATGGTATGTTCCTTGAACTTGAACACGTAATGTCTAGATCTGCCAATCGACAGTTTGCTAATGTCTCTTTCTCAAGACGTTCTATATGTCCTCTTAAGGTTTTCATTCCTTGTTGAATATGTTTCTCTAAACATTTGTTCATATATACCTCTTGGCAGGTAACTGTAAGAAGTTTCTCAATAAGGACCTTATTCCTTATCTGTGAGTATTCTAGCGAATGAGTAAGATTTTCGCACTCTATAGTCTGTTGATAAACTTCATTGCATAAAGCCAATTTTTGTTCCTCATAATCTATTAGATTAGTTTGAAGACTGAGTGTTTCTCGCTTTCCTTCACATATTCTTACATTCAATTGAACAACAAATTCTAGGACATCATCTAGACTGTCAATGGATTTACCCTTTTCTGAAATCTTTTCAATATGTTTGAAAAAGCTTTCCATCATTTTAGCAAATTCAGAACTCGGGCAAACGAGTGAATTGAATCTCTTTTCAGAAGATTTCTCACAAGGATGTGAAGACGAATCCAATCCATGTTTCTTGAGTTCCAAACTCACTGCCTTTTGATCAGGAATCTGATTCGTAATCAAATTATTAGTCATAGACTTTTTCTTTGATTTTCGAAAAGACTTTAGAGACCAATGTCCATTGGTTTTCCTTGAGATCTTATTCTCATTATCTTGACTTACGTTAATTGAATCATCCTTTGGATTCATTCTTATAGGTTGGATCGCACCAAACACAGATTGTTAAATCTTTTCGTGTTTGCCTGCTCTGATACCAATTGAAAAGGCGAGGGTACCCAAATATACCTCAAGCTAAAACTTTTCCGACCTACAAGTCCTTTCCCCTAAAGTGATTGTCTATGGATACGAGATCGAGACAATACAATTGATTGTCTATGGATACGAGATCGAGACAATACGACAACAAAGTGTGTTTACTTGATATAAGGGTTCGGACTTAACCAAACATAATATGATTGCTTATCAAGTAAATAGGATATTAACTGCACATTACAAATTTCTATTTTCTAAAGAATTATAATGCGGAAAATAAAAGTAAATGACACAGCAAGATTTTGTTGACGAGGAAAAATACAAATGCAGAAAAACCCCGGAACCTAGTCCAGAATTGAATACTCTCAGGATTAAGCCGCTACACAAAATTACTCCTAACTTCGTATAGTTGAGACCAAGTACCTAACTCTATAGTATACCTAGTTCCGTCTGTATTCCCATGCCTCCAACTTATGAATAAGGCCCGTACTTGGAACAATCCCTTTGGTTCGTATTCCAAACAGTAAAGGAACAAGAAATCTGTTTGGTATCAACTCTCTTCAACCAAGTGATATGAGTCAAACAAAGGCTCTTCCGTTTACCTCAACATAAACTCCTTCGTCGGGTCTAGATCTATCTTATATTTAATCACCCAAAAGGTAATCGGTTAAGATTAAGCCAACAACACCTTTAATCCCAAAGGAACCGTGTTGATGCCGATCTACTCAATTAAGCAATCCAATCTACCAAAAGGATAAACCGATTATTAATTGGATCCTCTTTTCCCAAACAAGTATTGTGCACACCAAAGATTATAATACCCAAGTCAAATCTTCAATATCTTATTTGTCTTCAAATCTTCTTAAATCTTCAATAAACACCTGCACACAATCACTTGAATCTCTTGTGATCAATCACGCACATAACAGAGTCTGTTAACAATGGATTATCACAAGATCGTCTTTAGAACTAAAAACAGTCTAAAGATCCCTATCGTAACTCTGATCTAGTTTGAGTGAATCTTATATCAGAAGAGAAGATTCTCAAGAATAAACAAACTAGTTGAAACCAGATTTCAACCACCGTTAGTCAATCAAATCAATCGAAAACAAAGATAAACCGCAATTATCTAGTTTCCCACCAACGGGTCGTGCTAGAGCTTCTCAATCCCAAAGAAGACTTTAAAATGAGCGTCCGTAAGAGATTTCACCTAATTAGATTACTCTCCTCTCCGATAGGAGGCTACACCAGTAACAATGACAAAAGAGGAAGTAAAATTGTTACGAAGGATTAGTTTACTAGAAAGACAAACTTCGTGTATTTATAGACAAGGAAGTTTGGACACCAAGGAATTTCCAAAACAGAAAATATTCTCAAGATATTCATAAATGCACATATTCGGTTTCATAATTCCTGGAAATGCTATGTCCAAAAATATAATCGAAATCTCTCGGAAAATCTAATTAGTAAATGCACATTACTAATTCCATAATTTCCTACCAAGATAAATTAATAACCTTAATTAAAAGATTCATAACTTACTTATGTTTCGATTCTTGGATTCTCTTCCATTTAGCCTTTAAGGAATATCTTTGAACAATTATAGATATAAACATTCTTAGCACGTGTTAAAAGTTTGTCGACATCTTTACTTTGTAAGTTCTCTTTCACACTTACAATCTTGAAACCGATTTGCCACACTTCCAAACAAGTTTAGAATTCGTTCATTTGACTTTCAAGAACTATGTGATTGATCAAACCAACATTCAATCACAATCATGGGTTTACGGTTCTACCAAAACAAGTTTCGGTTATACCTCTGTAGGATCAGAATCTCGCAGCAATAATATCTCAGCGAAATTATTAACAACACAATACGACAGTGTCGCAGAATAGCTTCAGAAATGACATAATAAACGACGTCAAATAAAATCATGGGAAAGATATGATGGTCCTGCGAGAATTAGAGAGTTTGCGAGATTAACATCTGTAAAGTTGCGAGAATATCGCTGTAGGATCAGAATCTCGCAACGACAACATTTCAGCGAAATTATCAATGACACAGCACAACAGCGTCGCAGAATAATTTCAAGAATGATAAAATAAATGACGTCAGCAAAGATCACGAGAAAGATATGATAGTTCTGCGAAAATTAGAGAGTTTGCGAAATTAACATTTGTAAGGTTGCGAGAATGTCGCAAACCATACCCGAAAATAAATGACAGATTAGCTGTCATCCACTATGTATTTCTTTAAAAAAAGTCGCTCGAGTTGTAAAGAAAGGGAGAGATCTTTTTTGAGTAAGAAACAAGTAAATAGGAGAGAGAAAGTTCAGAGCAGAGATCATTCTTGACTTCTTTATCTTTTCTTGTAAGAACATTCAAGGATTTATCAATAAAATTAAGAGTGTAAACCAAAAAATGAGTTGATCAACAATGAAATCATACGAGGGGTGTAGTGTAGGATTCCTGCAACTACATAATGGCGCTAGAAACAGGGACCTGAAGATCGAAAATTGAAGATTGTTGTTGAGAATATTCAAATCAACAAAGTGATTAAATAAATCAGTGAATCGGTTAGAAGAAAGATGAATAGAATTGATGTAGATGACAAAAGATTGGAGTGTAATATGATAACAAAAACGATGATTAATGAATACCATGAAAACATCAAAGGAAGAATATATAAACGAAATTTTGAAGGAAGGAAAGTTATGGCGGTAGAAAAGACATCACCCTTGAAAGATTGGGAAGCAAAAAATTACATTCATGGCGGCAGAAATACCAAAAGAAAATTTGAACCACACATCTCCATTGGTTGTCACAGTGCCTATTACGCGAAAAGAGGGAGACAATGAAAAAATCCACAGGAGAATGGATATTGAACAAAACTTTAATCGATACATGAAGTTCAATGGATATAATATTTTATCACGCATTCCGGGGAATGGGATTTAAAGATGAAGAAATGTCCAGTTCAACATATTTTGTTCACGGCTTTGGAAAATCCATAACAAAACCTAATGGAGAGATAGTGGTACGAATTCCACTTGGAGAAATCGAAACACATGTAACGTTGTGCGTGGTGGATATGGAATCGCCATATAATATGTTATTAGGAAGACCATGGATACATGCGATAAAAGCTGTGGTATCAACGTTGCATCAATGTATTAAATTCCCCACACCAAATGGAATAGGTAAATGGAAGAAAGAATACGTGTGATAAATGCAGAATATGAAAAGATAAGCAGCTGCGGCATTTCTCACATCATTCTCTACTTTGCATAGAAGATATGAGAAGAGGCAAGATGTAGGATCAGAATCTTTCAACGACAACGTTTCAGCGAAATTATCAATGACACAGCACAACAACGTCGCAGAACAATTTCAAGAATGATAAAATAAATGATGTCAGTAAAGATCACGAGAAAGATATGATAGTTCTGCGAAAATTAGAGAGTTTGCGAAATTAACATTTGTAAGGTTGCGAGAATGTCGCAAACCATACCCGAAAATAAAGGACAGATTAACTGTCATCCACTATGTATTTCTTTATAAATAGTCGTTCGAGTTGTAAATAAAGGGACAGATCTTTTTTGAGTAAGAAATAAGTAAATAGGAGAGAGAAAGTTCAGAGCAGAGATCATTCTTGACTTCTTTATCTTTTCTTGTAAGAACATTCAAGGATTTATCAATAAAATTAAGAGTGTAAACCTAAAAATGAGTTGATCAACAATGAAATCATATGAGGGGTGTAGTGTAGGATTTCCTGCAACTACAGCCGCAAGCCATATCCGAAAATAAAGGACAGATTAGCTGTCATCCGCTATGTACTTCCCTATAAATAGTCGTCCAGTTGTAAAGGAAAGAGGGAGATCTTTTTCTGGGTGAGAAGCAAGTAAATAGGAGAGAGAAAATCTAGAGCAGTGGTTATTATTGATTCCTTTATCTTTCCTTGTAAGATTGTTCAAAGATTCATCAATAAAATTAAGATTGTTAATCTAAAATGAGTTAAATGTTAATGAAATCATATGAGGGGTGTAGTGTAGGATTTCCTGCAACTACATAATGGCGCTAGAAATAGGGAGGCTGAAGATCGAAAGTTGAAGATTATTGTTGAGATTGTTCAAATCAAGAAAGTGATTAAATAAATCAGTGAACCAGTTAAAAGAAAGATGATTAGAGTCAATGTAGATGACAAAAGATTGGAGTGTAATATGATAACAAAAACAATGGTTAATGAATTCCATGAAAACATCAAAGGAAGAATACATAAACAAAATTTTGAAGGAAGGAAGCTTATGGCGGTAGAAAAGACATCACCCTTGAAATATTGGGAAAAGCAAAAAATCACATTGATGACGGCAGAAATACCAAAAGAAAATTTGAACCACACATCTCCATTGGTTATTACAGTACTTATTATGCGAAAAGAGAAGGGGACAACAACAAAATCCACGGGAGAATGGATATTGAAAAAAACTTTAATCGATACAGGAAGTTCATTGAATATAATATTTTATCATGCGTTCAGAGGAATGGGATTTAAAGATGAAGAAATGTCCAGTTCAACATATCTTGTTCCTGGCTTTGGAAAATCCACAACAAAAACTAAAGGAGAAATAGTGGTACGAATTCCCCTAGGAGAGATCGAAACACACGTAACACTATGCGTGGTGGATATGAAATCGCCATATAATATGTTGATAGGAAGACCATGGATACATGTGATAAAAGCTGCAGTATCAACGTTACATCAATGTATTAAATTCCCCACACCAAATGGAATAGGTGAAATCAGAGGAGATGTTGACAATGCGAAATTATGTCATCAAATTGAAGTAAAGCATTATGAAGGACGAGCAAAAAAGAAACAATTTCGCAAAAAGTTGGCAAAGGAGGCAAAGAAAGAAGAAGAATTTAGAGTGTACACGATAAGGGCAAAAGAAGGCAGGGGAATACCCAGCTAAATTTCGGAAGAAGGAGAAGGACCTGTGAAAAAAATAAAAGAACCAACACCAATGGGAGAACCCAAATCCAGTTACACTGCCGCAGAACCAACAAAAGAGGTAAACATTGAGACTATAGAAGAACCTCTAATATTGAGAATTGGAACCCAGATGGATGTAGAAGAAGAAAAAAGAACGGTTAACCTTTTGCGAGAATATAAAGACATTTTCGCAGGGAGCATGGATGAGATACCGGGAATAGATCCATCAATTGCATGTCAAAAACTGGAGATTAACAAGAATGTGAGACCATTTAAACAAAGAATAAGAAAAATCGCAACCTACCATTCCCAAATAGAAGAAGAACTACAGAAAATGCTTGATGCGAGGAATCATAAGAGAAGCTAAATACCCAGTGGATAGCGAATATGGTCATTGTCCCAAAGAAAAACAAAGGAATAAGGATTTGCATAGATTTCACTGATTTAAATAAAGCCTGCCCTAATATAGCTTTCCGTTACCAATATTCCTCAAATGGTGGAATTAGCAGCGGGAAATGATAGGGTATCGTCTTTAGATGGGTACAAAGGATATAACCAGATCCCTCTCGCTGAAATAGATCAAGAGCATACTGCTTTCTTCGCCCCAGAGGTTTATATTGTTACACGAAAATGCCATTTGGTTTGCGAAATGCGGGAGCGACATACCAAAGAATGGTAGAGAAGGTGTTCGCGAAATGGATACACAAAACATTAGAAGTATACGTGGACGACATGTTAGTAAAGAGTAAAGAAGCCAAAGACCATGTACAGGACCTGAGGGAGATTTTTGAACAAATGCGGCAGTATAATTAAACTGAATCCTGAGAAGTGTACTATTGGAGTTGCATCGGGAAAATTTTTAGGCTACATTGTATCAAAGGAAGGAATACAGGTTGATCCAGAAAAAGTGCAAGCAGTTCGTGACATGCCAACACCAGCAACAATAAAAGATGTACAGAAGTTGAATGGACTTTAGCTTCGCTGGGGAGATTCATTTCGCGATCATCAGACAAATGCAAATATTTTTTCGATATACTCAAGAAGGGTGCGAAATTCAAATGGACTGATGAATGCGAAAAATTTTCAAGGGATCAAAGAACATCTTATGAATACAACTATTTTACAAAAAGCAGAATCAGGAGAAGAATTATTGATCTATCTTGCGACGACGTCGCATGCATTAAGTGGTGTTATTGCGAATAGACGCAGGAGTGGAGAAACCCATCTATTACATTAGCAAAACTTTTAATACTGCCGAGAAGAATTACTCAAAGATTGAGAAGCTAATCTTAGCATTAGTTTATGCATCATTTAAGCTCCGCATATATTTTCAAGCGCACAAGATAAAGGTATTAACAAAAGTACCAATTGAATCAGTGATGAAGAATTCAAAAAGATCAGGAAGAGTGGAGAGATGGAATGCACAAGTAGGCCACTTTGATATTAAATATGAAATTTTGTCTTCACCAAAATCACAAGTTGTTGCAGATTTCTTGGCAGAATTTCCTTTAGAAGAAGATGAAGCGGTAGAAGAAATGATGGATATAGAAGAAGAACACGGAGATCCAAAAGACTTATTAACAGAACCAAATATGGGAGATATTGGTAGATGGATCATCAAATGGAGAAGGAATGGAGTTGGAATTGTTTTAATTTCGCCAGAAGGAGTGAAGATGGCTTTTTCATTCAGATTGGAATTCGCATCCACTAATAACGAAACGGAATATGAAGCTGTGATACATGCCTTAAAATTCGCAATAGAAATGAAACTAGAAAATGCCAGGATCACTAGTGATTCGCAGCTAGTTATTCGCCAAATAAAGGGAGAGTACACTACAAATGAACCATCCTTGAAGAAATACAAGAAGCTCGTTGAAGAATTGTCAGCGAAAATCCCAAAAATAAAATGGAGGCACATTTCAAGGAAGGATAACAGACTCGCAGACGCTTTTGCTTTCATCTCAAGCATGATGACAGATCCAACTGCGAGATGCATAAAAATACAAACACTTCTGTCACCATCAATCAATAAAGAAGAAGAAGAAGTGACGTGATGATAATAGACGGTGAAGAAGAAGAACAAACGAACAATATCGCAGATTGGAGAACGAACTTCATGCATATTTGGCGAAAGGAGAAACACCAAGAAATAGATTGGAAACACACAAGTTAAAAAGCCGCGCAACGAATTATGAATTAAGAGATGGGCTGCTATACCGAAAATCCTTTAATGGACCATCACTCAGATGTTTGACACGAGAGGAAGGAGAAAAAGTGCTAAAAATGTTACATAGTGGGGATGCTGGCAATCATAGCGGGGGAAGATCTTTGGCACATAGAGCAAAAATGCAAGGCTATTACTGGCCATACATGCACGAAGATGCAAAACAAATATCAAGACGTTGCGAAGATTGTCAGCGACATGGAAAGAAAATACATGCACCTGGAGCACCATTGTCATCTTCAACCAGTGTGTGGCCTTTTGGAAAGTGGGGCTTAGATATTGTGGGGCCATTTTTACCAGTTCTGGACAAAGAAGATACTTAATAGTCGCAACAGATTATTTCACAAAATGGACAGAAGTGAAGGCATTACAGCATATTCGCGATAAAGATATCTTTACATTCATATTCGAAAATATCATTTGCAGATTTGGAATTCCTGCGCAGTTGGTATCTGATAATGGGAAATAGTTTGAAGGACAGAACATAGAAATGTTACGTAATGCATTTAAGATAAAATGTGGAAAGTCTACTCCTTTGTATCCACAAGCTAATGGGCAGGTAGAGGCAACAAACAAAACAATTGCATATATATTAAAGAAGAAATTGGAAGGACATCATAGAGCATGGTGCGAACAAGTACATAATGCAGTATGGGCTTATAATACAACTATAAGAGAAGCTACTGGAATGTCACCTTTTTGTTTAACATACGGAGTTGAAGCGGTGTTACCAACAGAAGTTGTTATTCCAACAACAAAGAGAGAAGCTTGGGAGAAAAATCTTAGTGTGTGTTTGATCTTAAACAAACTTGATAAATTAGAAGAAAAAAGAGAAATAGATTTACAACATATGGAGAATTATCAATGAAGATTAGCCCGAGAATATAATAAACGTGTCAAAGTACGCGAATTCCAACCAGGAGATTTAGTTCTGCGAGAGACACCAATATATCAGCGAGAAAATGGTTGAAAACTAGCGAAAAATGGGATGGACCTTACATCATTAAGGAGATAGTTGGGACATGAGCTTATAAATTAATGGATCCATAAGGTAGAGATGTTGGTCATAAACTTGACAGACCATGGAACAGGTTGTACTTAAAAAGATATTATCCGTAAGAAGCTTTGAGAAGTTATGGATTCTGAAAGAAGAATTGCGAGATTATTCATATCAATACAAGATCATGATGTGCGGAACTTTCGCAGAGATAATCATAGAATAATGACATAAAAGAAAGGGGCGAACCTTTATGGCGTACACCCTAGTTCGCGAATAAAATTTTGCAAGAGGCAAATGTAAGATCTAAAGTACGTCATATAAGGGGGTACCTGTTGCATGGCTCAGGGAAAGGCTACACCGCCCCCGAAACCTGAGTCATGGAGATTTGGGGTCAATAAAGCCCATCAGGGAGAGGCACCTTGGATTCTTAGCTTAAGCATATGACTTGGGTTGGGCGACTAAGGTAATAAGGACTCTCCCAAGGAGTACAGAATCTGATCAAGGCGCCGAGGTACACGGTTGAGTCAAGAGTGTCAGGGGAGTTTGAAGCGTACCTTGCCATTCTTGACAAGTCTTGGCTTATACTGCACTCGGCCCGAAGAAAACCCCACTTAGGGTGCAGTCTCGTAACCATAAGCCCTATAGGTAAAAGGGATAAGAGGCTGCGAAAAAAAACTGGTTGTTGTTAAGACTGGATGGGAGGAGCTAACCTTGTATGGTAGAAGTACGCCTCATTGAAGGGGCAACACGGGGGGAGATAAGAGCGTCACCCTCCATTAGGGAGATGATAAGGTTCTTAAGACGCAAATGTCATGAGGCTTTTTACTCGCAAGGTTATTAAGGCTTGTCATATTTGTGCAACAATCCTGAAGAGGCAATAATACAAATGAAAAAGATAAGGCAAGATCAATGGGTTTTCGCATGAAAGTGCGAAGACGTCCTGCGATTTTGTCGCAAGACGACAATGTCATGGGGCTTTATTTTCGCAAGAATATTTAGGCCTGTCATATTGTCGCAACATTCCTGAAGAGGCCATAATACAAAGAAAAAGTTAAGGCAAGATCAATGGGTTCTTGCATGAAAGTGCAAGAACATCCTGTGATTTTGTCGCAATGAAAAGAGGTGGCATAATAAGACCTTTAATTAGGAAGGAAAAATAAGACCACATAACAAAACAAAATATTTATAAGTATTCATAACAGATCATTTCTCGCAAGAAAGATAATGAGAGGCAAGTATCGGAATCAATAAACAAGAGGCATTATCTTTCTCACTAGAAAAATACTAAAAGGGAAAATTGATTCCAAAGTTGGTTGAAGAATATTATTCGCAAAAAATAATAAAGATGAGACAATTCAAGAAGATAGAACTGGATAAGAATCTCATGCTTCAGTATTAATTCCAGTAGAAGGAGATAATAGACGTTCTTCGCCAATGTTCTCATTATCGCCAACCTCTCATTCATTTCGATTCTGATCTTCACCTTGACTAGCACCTTGATTATCGCCAGCAATTACTTTCTGCTCGGTCGCGAGAACCAGTAAGGATAGAGACGAGTAGTGCATTTCTTTGCGAATTTTTGCATATTTAGCCTCCAAAACAGAAATGGAGGAATGAAGATTTTTCTCAGACTCTGCGAAAAGTAAAATACAAAGTTTCACTAAGATGAAGAACTCAGAAAGATATGACAAAGAAAATATAATTAAGGCAGTCAAACTATTATGACTACCTTCCTTTTGTGAAATAAGGTGTTGAATCAAGGTCAGACAACTATTCTCCCGACGGTCCATTGCGTCATCAAATTTATCTCCGACTAAACCTTTAAGTCGAGACTGAAGATTTTTCTCTTTAGAAATAAGAAAGGCATTTTTCTTCGCGAGAGAAGAATAAGATTCTTCTAATTTGGAATATTTTTCTTTAAGTTGATTCGCCTTTACACTTAAAGCTATTCTACCTTGAATGAGTGTATCTCTTTCAACGATAGATGACTCTGTTACTTCTTTAAGTTCATTTATCAAAGAGCGAAGAAATTGTTCTTGGTCATCACATACTTTCTGAAGAATACTAAGTTGTTGCGAAGATATCGCCATCTTGTTTAAACAAGTTTGCTTCGCTTGAGATAAGGTTTTATTCTCATCTGATAAAGTTTCCATCCCTAAATTTGCTTTAGTTAAAGAATAAGAAAGGCGAGATATTTCATTACTCAATAAATCTTGCCTCTGAACTAATTGGGTATTTTCATTGGTAAGATTATTTATATGATCAACAGAATATGAATAGAGGTTATCTAATTGGTTATATTGATCCATGAAAATCTCTTTATCAACACGGGCATCTTCAACAGCAGATTCAAATTGATATCTCTCCATTATTCGTTTCTGATTTAAGGCTTAACATGCGAAAAAGGGATTCCAAGGACAATTACATATGAAAAAGATAAAATCATTAAAAGGGCAAATTGAAGACATAGAAAAGGAAATCATACCTCTCAGTTCATCATTCTTCTTGCGAAGATTATCGCGATCCAACGAAACATTCTGGAGTTTTTGATTATCGAGACGAAGAGCATTACACTCTAAAGTCATCATCTGGAGATCTTTATTCAAGATTTCAACCTCTTTTTCCAAAGCTGTTTGCGAAACAGCTCTATCAGAGCCAAAATACTTACTCAGAATTTCGCAAACACCAGACTTGACTGGATCAATGGAAGACTTCTTAACATCATCCAAAACCTCAGACAAGACTTTGAAAGCAATATTTAAAGGAAGAGGCTCAGGTAGAGAACTAGTAATAATAGAAGATTGGGAAACATTATCAATAGGAGGAGAAGAAGTTTCATCCACAAAAGGATTAATAAGGGGAGTTTCAATCATTGAAAGGTCAGTTGAAGGGATGAAATCCGAGGCAACCTTTTCGCAAATTGGAGATAATGGTTTAACTTGCGAAGATGTCGCTGGAGATAATGGTTTAACTTGCGAAGATGTCGCTGGAGATTTCGAAGGGATAAGTAAGTGAAAGGGAACAGAGGTTTCAACGGTTTTGAGATGGCGAGATTTCTTGAGAGGTTTGTTGGCATCCTTATCACCCTGCGAATCACAATCCAGATAAGAAACAGAGGAAACAATATTGTTATTAGAAAAGAATAATGTTTCTTACTACCTTATGATCCGCAGACTTTATTTTGTGTACAACAATCTTATGCTGCAGTTTGGGAATATTAGGGTTCTGAACCGTAAATTTGGTGTTGGAGGCGTTTGCTGAAATAACAACAGTATGGGAATCACATAAACAACATCAAATAAGGCAATGAGCAAGATCAATTTCAGCAAAACCCATAAGGAACAAAAAAGAAAACTAACCTTGATGAATCCATGGAAAACACTAGCAGGAAGATTATTTCGAAGAAAATTACGAATGATGAAGATCTACAAAGGGAACAATATGGAGATGAAGAAGAACTTAAAAAGATTGAAAGAAGAAGAAAGAAGAAAAAGTTGCAATAACGGAATTTGCAGAAGAACGATGAAGTTGCAGAGAAAATAAAAAGAGAGAAAAAAAGAGTGAGAAAGAGTATATATAGAAGAAATTCTTTCTCGAGAAGATAAACACGATTAATGCGGAAAGATGTGAGCGGTTAAAAAGCAGCAGTTACAAAAGACGTGTCAAGAAACGGATGGGAAAAATGATGCGTGTGATAAATGCAGAATATGAAATGATGGATAATTGCGGCATTTCTCACATCACTCTCTACTTCGCATAGAAGATATGAGAAGAGGAAAGATGTAGGATCAGAATCTCGTAGCAATAATATCTCAACGAAATTATTAACAACACAATATGACAGTGTCGCAGAATAGCTTCAGAAATGACATAATAAACGACGTCAACTAAAATCATGGGAAATATATGATGGTCCTGCGAGAATTAGAGAGTTTGCGAGATTAACATCTATAAGGTTGCGAGAATGTCGCAAGCCATATCTGAAAATAAAGGACAGATTAGCTGTCATCCACTATGTACTTCCCTATAAATAGTCGTCCAGTTGTAAAGGAAAGAGGGAGATCTTTTTCTGGGTGAGAAGCAAGTAAATAGGAGAGAGAAAATCTAGAGTAGTGTTTATTCTTGATTCTTTATCTTTCCTTGTAATATTGTTCAAAGATTCATCAATAAAATTAAGATTGTTAATCTAAAATGAGTTAAATGTTAATGAAATCATATGAGGGGTGTAGTGTAGGATTTCCTGCAACTACAACCTCCATATGAGTATTACGCATAGTCACACTAGCTTACCAAAGATATGGTTGACTAGGTACTAGGATCGGTTCCCCACATATATATGGTATCTAACTTATATGTGTTGCACCCCTTCACAGGATCGGTTCCCCTTTCTTCTGTAAATGTGTTGCAACCCATACAAGGATCGTTTCCCCTTCACCCCTTACTAGGATCGGTTCCCCTTCACCCCTTACAAGGATCGTTTCCCCTTCACCCCTTACTAGGATCGGTTCCCTTCACCCCTTACAAGGATCGGTTCCCCTCTTCCATTGGCAGTTATAATCCGATCATACCAAGGTGATTACTTAAGATCGGTTTTACTAATAAAAGTTATACCAATACAAAAGTCAGGCCTTTGTGAATAGTTCTACCAAGAACACAACAAGTTGTGAGCGATTCTACTTTATCACAAATATTGGTTGTTCATAAGATATGCAATGAATAACAAAACCAATAACACCTGACAATTTCCTTTTCGGTTCACAAAACAAGTTTATGAACTTACTTCCTTAGAACACGTGTAAACATTGTTTCCTAGGATGAAATCCGCACCTTATACCCATACATAATCACAATAGCATTCAAATGATTATGGTGATGTCTTATCTACAAAGTTTAATGGTTAAGCAATAAATCTCGTATTGTATTCCTTAATACTCCCTCCGTCCTAGTTTAGATGCCAAAATTGGGGATTTTTTTTGTCCTAGAATACTTGTTATACTTCATATTTTTCCACCTTTTATCCTGATTTGCCCCTAACTTTGAATCATGCCATAACATGGAGAATTGTGTATTTTAATTTTCAAGACACTTTTAAATACTTTTCTCTATATATTTCCTCTAATTTGAATTTTTCCAACTAAACAACAAAAATCTAGACATCTAAAACTGGGAACATTAAATACTAACCTAGGGTAATTGTAGAAAAAAAAACTATTCTCTTTGTGTTTCTTAATCTTTGTGCAAAATACTATTTTGGCATCTAAACTAGGACGGAGGGAGTACTATGTCTGTTTAGAGTTCAAACATGCTTCACAGTTATGTTTTCAATATGCACGACTTGAAAGATACGTTAGGTAATGAAACAGTTCAAGTCAAATATCACTAACCTCAAGTGGAAGGATGATTGTAGTTGTTGTAGCTCCTCGCTTCTTCACATCTTCAAGACTTCGCAATACTTGTAATGTCTCATATCCTAATGCTTTCAAGCTAACCTACACGAATTTTAACTCTAGTACATAATCAAGCGACTCTTAACATGAGTTTTGGTTCACTAAAATATGACAACCAAACTTGACGTACCAACGCTTGGTGGGTTCAACCGAGCAATGCTGTAACAACTTTAGATATTTTAGGCTTTTTAGAGTTTTCAGGGTTTTTAGAGTTTTAAAGGCTTTTTAGAAAACATTTTAAGTTGATCTTCACTATTGTAGGGATTTTTTATTATCATTCTTTAACGAATCTCGTAGCTTGTAGATCCCAGTGTTATGGAGTATAATTAAATTTAAGCTTTTCAAAGCTTTTTGGAGTCTTCCTGAGCTTTTTAGAGTTTTTTAGAACTCTTTCAGGGCTCTTTAATGTTTTCAGGAAACATTCAAAGATAATCTTCATTAATGTAGGGAATTTTGTTAGTATCATTCTTTATAAAGAATTAAGTTACTTTCAGTTGGCTTTCACGAATCCCCTAGCTAGTAGATACTAGTGCAACGAATTGTAATTAACTTAGAGCTTTTTAGAGTTTTTCAGAGCTCTTTAGATATTTTAGGGATTTTTAGAGTTTTCAGGGTTTTTTAAGAGTTTTCAAGGCTATTTTGAGAACATTCAAAGTTGATCTTCACTATTGTAGGGATTTGTTATTATCATTCTTTAACGAATCTCCTAGCTTGTAGATCCCAGTGCAACAGAGTATAATTAAATTTTAAGCTTTTCAAAGATTTTTGGAGTCTTCCTTAGATTTTTAGAGTTTCTCAGAGCTCTTTCAGGGCTCTTTAGTGTTTTTAGGGATTTTAGGAAACATTCAAAGATAATATTCATTATTGTAGGGTATTTTGTTAGTATCATTCTTTATAAAGAATTAAGTTACTTTCAGTTGGCTTTAACGAATCCCCTGGATAGTAGATACTAGTGCTACGAAATGTAATTAACTTAGAGCTTTTTTATAGTTTTTCAGAGCTCTTTTAGATTTTTCAGAGCTCTATAGATATTTTACGGCTGTTTAGAGTTTTCAGGATTTTTTAGGAAAAAAAAACCCTAAAATATCTATAGAGCTCTGAAAAATCAGGATTCTATGGGAACCTTTTCCAGGTATGGGACAATATCCGATTTGAAAGAGAAGTCCGTAACCAAACAGAATTCTACACAAACCAAATCAGTGGATAGATAGTCCGTGCACAACAAGGATTTGGAGTTTGCTGAACGTACAGATTTTTCTCATGCAGACCATGCATATGTTAAGTCTGTATCCAAGGAAACAACATCAACTCATATTCAGGTCGTGACTGATTTGGATACTTCTTCAAAGCCTTAATTTGTGACCAAGAGTAAATCCAAGCAAACTGATATTCAGGCCGTGACTATACCAGGGTCTATCTCAGTTTTGAACAAGGGTCATCTAAAGAGGATTGGAAAACAGTAAAGAGTAAGAGATCTCCAAACAAAGGTACTCCTTTTAAATTTAAATATTTTGAAACTCCTTTTGTGAATGGGATTTTTCAAACATAATTAGTGGTAAATAACAAGTATGGTGCCCTAGAATCTGAGTTAGGCCCTGCTAATGATACTAGTGAGGTTTTGGTGGATGAGGAACAAGATGATTCTAGTGACTCAGATAATAGTATGGGTTCGAAAGATTGGGGTGAAGTTGATGCAGATATTCTAGCCAGGAAGCAAGCTAGAAAAGTGGCCAAGCAAGCTGCCAAGATCATGGCTATGAATTCAAAGTCTAATGAGGAAAGTCCAAGCCGTGAGCATAACAAGGATATTCAAGCAGGGTTGGAGGAAAATGTTTTAGATATGGGTAATATTTTGTCTATGGAGGAACTAGAGGAGGCAAGCACTATTCAGATTAATGAAGTGCGTGCTAAATTCATTAGAGATCCAACCTTTAGACAAGATTATTTCAAAGAAAAAAAGGATCAAATGGATAGAATATCAACTAAGAAGAAAGCTCAATCTCCTATTAAGCTTGTTCCGGGAGGTAATTATGCTTCAGAGGAAAATGAAGAGGATTATGGCTATGATGATTATGAAGATGAATACAAGGAGCCCTATGATTTGACTCAAATAATTGATGATCTCATTCCCAAGAAGAAGAATTTTAGAGTTGGAAGGAGAAAACTTTTTTAATTTCCTAGTTCTCTTTTTTATGTTAATTTTTAATGTTTAGGAGCTTATTTTATGAGTTTTAGAGTTTTATGCCCCTTTGGTTTATGGGGGTAGGGAGGCCTAGAGCCTCCCGTTTTGTAATTCTTGTAATTACGTTTTTTTGCTTTAATAAACCATTTTGACCTAGCAAAAAAAATTTCAGGGTTTTTTAAGAGTTTTCAAGGCTTTTTAGAGAACATTCAAAGTTGATCTTCACTATTGTAGGGATTTGTTATTATCATTCTTTAACGAATCTCCTAGCTTGTAGATCCCAGTGCAACAGAGTATAATTAAATTTTAAGCTATTGAAAGATTTTTGGAGTCTTCCTGAGATTTTTAGAGTTTCTCAGATCTCTTTCAGGGCTCTTTAGTGTTTTTAGGGATTTTAGGAAACATTCAAAGATAATCTTCATTATTGTAGGGTATTTTGTTAGTATCATTCTTTATAAAGAATTAAGTTACTTTCAATTGGCTTTAACGAATCCCCTGGCTAATAGATTACTGTTACGAAATGTAATTAACTTAGAGATTTTTATAGTTTTTCATAGATCTTTAGATTTTTCAGAGCTCTAAAGATATTTTAGGGCTTTTTAGAGTTTTCAGGGTTTTTTAGAGTTTTCAAGGCTTTTTAGAGAACATTCAAAGTTGATCTTTACAATTGTAGGGATTTGTCATTATCATTCTTTAACGAATCTCGTAGATTGTGACCCCATTGCTATGAAGTATAATTAAATTTTAAGCTTTTCAAAGATTTTTTGAGTCTTCCTGAGCTTTTTAGAGTTTCTCAGAGCTCTTTCAGGGATCTTTAGTGTTAGTAGGGTTTTTAGGAAAAATTCAAAGATAATCTTCATTATTGTAGAGAATTTTGTTAATATCATTCTTTATAAAGAATTAAGTTACCTTCAGTTGGATTTAACGAATCCCCTAGATAGTAGATACTACTGCTACGAAATGTAATTAACTTAGAGCTTTTTAGAGTTTTTCAGAGCTCTTTAGATATTTTAGGCTTTTTAGAGTTTTCAGGATTTTTTAGAGTTTTCAAGGCTTTTTAGAGAACATTCAAAGTTGATCTTCACAATTGTAAGGATTTGTTATTATCATTATTTAACGAATCTCTTAGCTTGTAGATCCCAGTGCTACGGAGTATAATTAAATTTAAGCTTGTTAAAGCTTTTTGGAGTTTTCGTGATCTTTATATAGTTTCACAGAGCTCTTTCAAGGCTCTTTAGTGTTTTCTGAGTTTGTTAAGAAACATTCAAAGATAATCTTCACATTGTAGGGAATTTTGTTAGAATCATTCTTTATATAGAATTAAGTTACTTTCAGTTGGCTTTAACGAATCCCCTGGCTAATAGATACTACTGCTACGAAATGTAATTAACTTAGAGCTCTTTAGAGTTTTTCAGAGCGCTTTAGATATTTTAGGATTTTTAGAGTTTTCAGGGTTTTTTAGAGTTTTCAAGGCTTTTTAGAAAACATTCAAAGTTGATCTTCACAATCGTAGGGATTTGTTATTATCATTATTTAACGAATCTCGTAGATTGTAGACCCCATTGCTACGAAGTATAATTAAATTTTAAGCTTTTCAAAGATTTTTTGAGTCTTCCTGAGCTTTTTAGAGTTTCTCAGAGCTCTTTCAGGGATCTTTAGTGTTTGTAGGGTTTTTAGGAAAAATTCAAAGATAATCTTCATTATTGTAGAGAAATTTGTTAATATCATTCTTTATAAAGAATTAAGTTACCTTCATTTTGGATTTAACGAATCCCCTGGATAGTAGATACTACTGCTACGAAATGTAATTAACTTAGAGCTTTTTAGAGTTTTTCAGAGCTCTTTAGATATTTTAGGCTTTTTAGAGTTTTCAGGATTTTTTAGAGTTTTCAAGGCTTTTTAGAGAACATTCAAAGTTGATCTTCACAATTGTAAGGATTTGTTATTATCATTATTTAACGAATCTCGTAGCTTGTACATCCCAGTGCTACGGAGTATAATTAAATTTAAGCTTGTTAAAGCTTTTTGGAGTTTTACTGATCTTTATAGAGTTTCACAGAGCTCTTTCAAGGCTCTTTAGTGTTTTTTGAGTTTGTTAAGAAACATTCAAAGATAATCTTCACATTGTAGGGAATTTTGTTAGAATCATTCTTTATATAGAATTAAGCTACTTTTAGTTGGCTTTAACGAATCCCCTGGCTAATAGATACTACTGCTACGAAATATAATTAACTTAGAGCTCTTTAGAGTTTTTCAGAGCACTTTAGATATTTTAGGATTTTTAGAGTTTTCAGGGTTTTTTAGAGTTTTCAAGGCTTTTTAGAAAACATTCAAAGTTGATCTTCAAAATTGTAGGTATTTGTTATTATCATTCTTTAACGAATCTCGTAGATTGTAGACCCCATTGCTACGAAGTATAATTAAATTTTAAGCTTTTCAAAGATTTTTTGAGTCTTCCTGAGCTTTTTAGAGTTTCTCAGAGCTCTTTCAGGGATCTTTAGTGTTTGCAGGGTTTTTAGGAAAAATTCAAAGATAATCTTCATTATTGTAGAGAATTTTGTTAATATCATTCTTTATAAAGAATTAAGTTACCTTCATTTGGATTTAACGAATCCCCTGGATAGTAGATACTACTGCTACGAAATGTAATTAACTTAGAGCTTTTTAGAGTTTTTCAGAGCTCTTTAGATATTTTAGGGATTTTTAGAGTTTTCAGGGTTTTTTAAGAGTTTTCAAGGCTATTTTGAGAACATTCAAAGTTGATCTTCACTATTGTAGGGATTTGTTATTATCATTCTTTAACGAATCTCCTAGCTTGTAGATCCCAGTGCAACAGAGTATAATTAAATTTTAAGCTTTTCAAAGATTTTTGGAGTCTTCCTTAGATTTTTAGAGTTTCTCAGAGCTCTTTCAGGGCTCTTTAGTGTTTTTAGAGATTTTAGGAAACATTCAAAGATAATATTCATTATTGTAGGGTATTTTGTTAGTATCATTCTTTATAAAGAATTAAGTTACTTTCAGTTGGCTTTAACGAATCCCCTGGATAGTAGATACTAGTGCTACGAAATGTAATTAACTTAGAGCTTTTTATAGTTTTTCAGAGCTCTTTTAGATTTTTCAGAGCTCTATAGATATTTTACTCCTTTTTAGAGTTTTCAGGATTTTTTAGAAAAAAAAAACCCTAAAATATCTATAGAGCTCTGAAAAATCAGGATTCTATGGGAAACTTGTCCAGGTATGGGACAATATCCGATTTGAAACAGAAGTCCGTTTTTTTTTTTTTTTTTGCTAAGTCAAATATATTGATATAAAAAGATATTTACAAGATAGGTGAAGGAGAAAAGGGATCAGAGAAACCCCTAAAAAACTCCTAAAACCTATTTAAAACGATAATTAATTACATTTGGAAACTCAATAGAACTTAAAAAAACTGGTCGACCTTCAAAGTGAAAACCAACCCCGTCCTCTAATAAACAACCACGCTTTGCCATTGTATCAGCTGCAAAATTTGCCTCTCTAAAAGAATGCTCAAAACGAATTGAACCATATAAACCTTTAACTTCCATCCATCTTTGCCTAGCAAACCAAGGAACGTTATCTTCTTCTAAAGCCCTCAACACACTTGTAGAATCTGATCTAATAACAATGCACGTATAACCCCACTGAACTGCCCACTCCATACCCACAATAATACCATACAATTCAGCCAAATAATTAGAAGTAACTCCCAAACCAATACACATTGCACCTACCACTTCACAATTTGCATTCCTTGCAACAGCACCAGCTCCCGCCACCCCAGGATTACCTCTTGATGCGCCATCCGTGCACAAAAGCAATTCATTATCATTAGGAGGAAACCAAAAACACTCCTTGGGATCATAAACTTCACCTTTCTATGCCGAACCCTAAAGAAATCTAGAATTCTCAAGTCATCCATAGAATTATGCATATAACTCTTCATACGAACTGAATAATCTTGCATCAGACTAAAAACACGTTTTTGAAATAAAGACCAACAAGGTTTCTTCTTTTCATACACTTTTTTATTCCTAGTGAACCATAATTCTGATCGCACAACCAAATTCACTACCAACCACAAATCCTTAACAATACCACTATGATTTTTTGCCTTTTGGTAAGAAGTAATGATATCATAATTAGGTTTAATTTTGAAAATACCTTCAATCCACTCCCAAGCTTGACGCGCAAAATTACAGCTCCAAAGAATATGATGGAGAGACTCCTCCTCAATCTGACACACACTACATTTAGATGCAAGTTGAATTTTAAATCTACTACGTACCTTATCAAGAGTAGCACACGCACCACGAATAAACTTCCAGTTTGAGCCGCCAAGAAGGATGCACCACCCTCTTCCATAACAACCCCGCCTCCTTCAAAATAGGATATTTCTTCCTAATCAATTCCCTAGCTGACTTGACAGAAAATTTACCTTGTAAATCAGGCATCCAAAAACGCCTATCCACTCCCATATGAATTTTTGGTAAATCCTGTTGCAACACACCAGCACCTAAAAGGAGTTGTGAATGAACTCCATGAATCTGCCAATCACCTTGCACAATAATATCACTCACACGAGCTGATCTGTCTAAATCCATGCGATTTAAAACACTAGCTAAGGTTGTATTTCCATACCATATATCAAAATAAAGAAGTATCCCTACCGTCACCAATAAAACATTTCGTGTTGTTCACCATCTCCTTATGAACCCAACGAAGACCTGGAAGAATAGAAGATTTCACCCCTGCCATCTTAATACGACCATCCCTACAAGTGAATTTGGCTTCCAAAAACCTCGCCCACCTCTTACGAGAAGATTTTATAGCCCACCACAATTTCATCAGCAAAGCTTTATTCATAGTCCTTAGGCTAGTGATCCCAAGACCACCTTCCTTTAAAGGACTACAAATCTTATCAAAACCAACTACAAAAGCTCTAGAAAGATTAGAATCACCCGACCACAGAAAATTACGAATCACACGCTCACACTGAAGTGTGAATTTTACCGGCCATTTGTACACAGCCATGTTATGAATAGAATAACTCGAAAGAACATTCTTAACAAGCACAACCCTATCCTGAAAAGATAACATCTTACCTTTCAGAACCGAAAGTTGATCCCTCAACTTATCAACAACGTTGCTGATGTGACTATACTTAACCATCCCCGGCATCACCTTAACTCCCAAATATCTATCAGGAAAGTTAGAAATTGCCATACCTAAGAAAGAAGCAATGGTCTGGCGCCTACTCAAAGTCCCACCACCAAAGTAGATCTTGCTCTTCTCCCTACAAACCCTCTGACCAGAAGCTTGTTGGTAATTCTCCAAAAGTTTCACCAGATTCTTCACACTCTTCATATTTCCCTTGCAAAAAATCATAATATCATCAGCAAAAAATAAATGAGTAGGAGCAATACCCTTACGTTTTACCATATAAGCCATATCCTTATTCTGAAAGAGTTTAGAGATGTTGCGGCTAAGCACATCCTCAATCAAAACAAAAATCAGAGGAGATAGAGGATCCCCCTGCCGTAATCCCCTATTAATCTTGAAATAACCCTCCGGACTACCATTAAGAAGAATAGAAATACGCGCCGAATCCAGAATTTTCCAAATCCAAGAGCACCAATCTTCAGAAAAACCATACCTTCTAAAAACCTCAAGAACAAAAGACCAGCTCACCGTATCAAAAGCCTGAGAGATATCAAGCTTCAAACCCAAATTACCATCCTTCCTTTTGATGTGCAATTCATTCACCATCTCAGAAGCTAAACTAATATTCTCATGTATATTCCTACCCTTCATGAAAGCTACTTGCTCTTCAGACACCAATTTCCCAACACCGTACCAAGCCTAGTAGCCAAGATTTTAGTAAAAATCTTAAAAAAGAAATTACTTAAACCAATCGGCCTAAAGTTCTTCAACCTAGCAGCTCCCCTAACCTTTGCAAGCAAAAGAATAAGACTAGAATTAACCCCATTAGGAATGGTTTTAGAGGACCAGCAATAAGTAACCGCTAAAATCAGATCCTTTGAATAATCTCCCAACAATGTCTATAAAAACACCCCGAGAAACCATCTGGACCTGGCGCACTATCAGCTCCCAAATCAAAAACCGCCTGTTTAATCTCATCACAAGTAGGAATAGCATCCAACATATGCGACTCTTCCACAGAAATAGAAACATGATCATAATCAAAAAAGAGTCACTTACCTGACCATCCTCACCATTGAATTTAGCCTGATAGTAAGAAACCACATGATCACTAAGATGAACCGGATCAGTAATAGTACTCCCATCTTCAGCAACAAGCTCCGAGATTGTATTAGCACTTCTACGAATTTTAATAGAGTTGTGAAAGAAAGAAGTGTTACTAGAACCCTCCAACAACCACTGATTTCTAGATTTTTGCTTTAACATTATATGCTGCTGCCTTTGAATATCTTGAACCTCAACAAGAGCATCCTTCATATTATTAAGTTTTGAAACATCAAAGGGATCTTCATCTGAATTTCTACTAGCTACCTCAAACTTAAGCGTTGCTTGCTTTAGCCTCGCATTGACATTACCAAAAACCATTTGATTCCATAACTTAATTGCCTCCTTCAACCGCTTCAATTTGAAAGGAAAATAAAACCATGATTACCATAAACCGGCGCCATCCAAGATAACTCCACCATCTTCAAAAAATCCGGATGAG
The DNA here is from genome assembly GCF_003573695.1 of Papaver somniferum. NCBI lineage: Eukaryota > Viridiplantae > Streptophyta > Magnoliopsida > Ranunculales > Papaveraceae > Papaver > Papaver somniferum. Next base: position 106,918,511 of record NC_039367.1, on the reverse strand, counting down.
AAAACCACATCTTCTGTATACGAAAAGGAGCACGTCTAGGCCTAGGATCACAAAAAGGAAAACCAATAAGAGTCGAATGGTCAGAAACTTCCCTCGGAAGAGCTTTACACCGCCAATTCGAAAACTTAGACAGCCAAGGTTCATTAATAATAGCACGATCCAACTTACTAATAATTCTACCAACACCAATCTGACCATTGGTCCAAGTAAACTTAGACCCCAAAGAATCAGCTTCAAACAAGTTATTATCCTCCATCCAATCAGAAAACTCATTAATACAAGAGAGACGAGTTGCCCTACCCCCTTTCTTTTCATCTTGACGAAGAACACAATTGAAATCACCCATAACCAACCAAGGAGTAGTTACATCAACCGCTTCAAGTTGACTCCAAAGCCTCCTACGAAAAACTTGAATATAACTAGCATGAACAAAAGAGATAAGAACCCCCTCAGTTTTAACCGTAATGGCTTGTTTAGACATATTAATCACCACCGGCTCCTCAATACAATCATCCCAAAGAATCCACAAATTACCCAAAGAACTAGAAGTAGAATTATGAATTACCTTTTTATTATAGCCAGCCAAATTTAACCTTCTCATTACCTTCTCAGTGCAACGAATCTTAGGCTCAGCAATACAAAGTACTACCGGTTTGTATTCATGCACCAATTTACGCAACTTACTACCCGCTTCCACCTTCGCCACCCCATTAATATTCCAATATAGAACTCTCATCAGGAAACACTCTTTTTTTATTATGATTAGCTTGTGGAATCTTGCTAGGAATCCTACTTTGTAAAACAGGAGAGACACCCTTCCTAACTCGGTTTCCCAAAGTATTCACTTCAGAATCCGAATCTGATTTGGAATCATTAAAACGTTGTTGAGAAGAACTAGAACGTGTAATCAAAACCCGGCTTGGTTGTCTACTTTTCTTTGGCATATCCACTGGTATTTCCGCCCATTTAACACCCTTAACACCTGATGAAGCTTTTCAGGCGTCAACTCTTCATCCGAACTACCTCCAGAAGTGTTTTCTGCCTCATCCGAACCCCCTCCAGAAAAGTGTTCAACTTCATCATTATCCACACCCAATTCATCATTCAAAACATTGAACTTATTAGGAGAAACCACAATAGAAGTTTCAGCAACAGCTCTGTAGCTTGAGATATCCTCAATATTATCCACCACCATGTCTTGCAAAGACTTAGTACCAGCCTCAACAGGCGTAAAAGAAGAACTCGCATCATTCCGTCACTAGAGTGATTAGTTCTTTCACCACTCTTAGTAGACTTAGATGAGGTTGCAATTTCAACCATTGACAACCCAATAACCGAACTCTTTTGCAATGCTAACGCCTTCTTAGCTTCTCAAAAGCTTCAGACGCTGCATGAAGATTGGCTTCAGTATTCGCGAAATCCTTCTCTAGCTGAATAGTTCGCTCCAAACCACCAGCACTCTCCACTAAACCAGCTTCAACCACCCCATTCACCACAGCTCCACCGTGCCCTACAGCAAGACCGCTATCCACATTACCACCAGCACCGTTAACAACATCATGAACCACAATAGCACCATCGTTTACACCACCTACAGCAGCGCCAACACCTACAGCAACGTTGTTTACACCACCTACACCTACAGCAACGTTGTTTACACCACCTACAGCAGCGTCAACACCTACAGCAGCTCCATCACCCTTACGGTTTCTCCTATTACGCACATTCTGCCACTCACCTGTCGCATCAGCCTTAGAAGTTTTCTCATCATTCTTTGGTTGTCTTCTACATTCAACATCATTGTGACCAATTATGCAGCACTTCATACAGAATTTTGGTGATTTTGGGATATCCAAGTATTGCCAAAACGTCCTCCCCCCAGCTGTAATCTTAATTCTACTTGGAATGTGTTTTGCAAAATCCACATCTACCAAAACTGAAGCAAAGTTTCCATACTCCAGATTTAGGGTTCTTTGATCAACCACAATAGGAGTCCCTAAAACTTTTCCCATAGATAACAAGTTCTTCTCAGTCCAAAGTTCTGCATGTAGACCAGGAAAGTGAACCCATACGTTTGCATGGGAAGTTTTTTGACGATCAGGATCAAAACCTGGGTACCAATCCATTAACTTGAGTTCATGTTGTTGAACAAACCACTTTGTACGTCTGATTCTCTCCTTAGTTTCCTCATCTTGTAGCATAATAACAAAGAAACCTTTTCCCATAGTCATAAACCTAACAGAATTAGGATTAATCTGCCATTGAGATATTAAAAGAGTTTTTACCTCAAAAAACTTCAGCCCTGTGAAGTTTAGCCGTGCAATGAAACTGTGTTGAAATGGTTTACAACCCTCTTCATAGTAATCCACGGGTATAACAAGGGATGGTTCTCCATCAATCAGAGTAGGATTAGGTAAACTAGTAATATCAATTCCTGTTGGTTTTAGAGTTTGTTTTCCCCTAACCTTGTCCGCAAAGGATTGGTGTTGCTGAATCTGTGATGAAATAGGATTATTTTCTACCATATTGAATTCGTGATGAACTATGAAACTTACGTGAAAAAACTAAACCCTAGTGTTTTCGCCAGAGTTTCTCTTTCCTCTCATATTTTTTTTTTCATAACAAGCCTCAACAGAATTCCGTGACCAAACAGAATTCTACACAAACCAAATCAGTGGATAGACAGTCCGTGGACAACAAGGATTTGGAGTTTGCTGAACGTACAGATTTTTCTCATGCAGACCATGCATATGTTAATTCTGTATCCAAGGAAACAACATCAACTCATATTCAGGCCTATACTGATTTGGATACTTCTTCAAAGCCTGAATCTGTGACCAAGAGTAAATCCAAGCAAACTGATATTCAGGCCGTGACTATACCAGGGTCTATCTCAGTTTTGAACAAGGGTCACCTAAAGAGAATTGGAAAACAGTAAAGAGTAAGAGATCTCCAAACAAAGGTACTCCTTTTAAATTTAAATCTTTTGAAACTCCTTTTGTGAATGGGATTTTTCAAACATAATTAGTGGTAATTAAATTTAAGCTTTTCAAAGCTTTTTGGAGTCTTCATGAGCTTTTTAGAGTTTCTCAAAGCTCTTTCAGGGCTCTTTAGTGTTTTTAGGAAACATTCAAAGATAATCTTCATTATTGTAGGGAATTTTGTTAGTATCATTCTGTATAAAGAATTAAGTTACTTTCATTTGGCTTTAACGAATCCCTGTCTAGTAGATACTAGTGCAACGAAATGTAATTAACTTAGAGTTTTTCAGAGCTCTTTAGATATTTTAGGGATTTTTAGAGTTTTCAGGTTTTTTTTTAGAGTTTTCAAGGCTTTTTTTGAGAACATTCAATATTGATCTTCACTATTGTAGGGTTTTGTTATTATCATTCTTTAACGAATCTCGTAGCTTGTAGATCCCAGTGCTACGGAGTATAATTAAATTTAAGCTTGTTAAAGCTTTTTGGAGTTTTCTTGAGCTTTTAAGAGTTTCACAGAGCTCTTTAGTGTTTTTTGGGTTTTTAAGAAACATTCAAAGATAATCTTCACTATTGTAGGGAATTTTGTTAGTATCATTCTTTATAAAGAATTAAGTTACTTTCAGTTGGCTTTAACGAATCCCCTGGCTAATAGATTACTGTTACAAAATGTAATTAACTTAGAGCTTTTTAGAGTTTTTCAGAGCTCTTTAGATTTTATAGAGCGCTTTAGATATTCTAGGCTTTTTAGAGTTTTCAGGGTTTTTTTAGAGTTTTCAAGTCTTTTTAGAGAACATTCAAAGTTGATCTTCACAATTGTAGGGATTTGTTATTATCATTCTTTAAAGAATCTCGTAGCTTGTACATCCCAGTGCTACGGAGTATAATTAAATTTAAGCTTTCCAAAGCTTTTTGGAGTCTTTTTGAGCTTTTTAGAGTTTCTCAGAGCTCTTTCAGGTCTCTTTAGTGTTTTTAGGAAACATTCAAAGATAATCTTCATTATTGTAGGGAATTTTGTTAGTATCATTCTTTATAAAGAATTAAGTTACTTTCAGTTGGCTTTCACGAATCCCCTAGCTAGTAGATACTAGTGCAACGAATTGTAATTAACTTAGAGCTTTTTAGAGTTTTTCAGAGCTCTTTTGATATTTTAGGGATTCTTAGAGTTTTCAGGGTTTTCTTTAGAGTTTTCAAGGCTTTTTTGAGAACATTCAATGTTGATCTTCACTATTGTAGGGATTTGTTATTATAATTCTTTAACGAAACCCCTAGCTTGTAGATCCCAGTGCAACAGAGTATAATTAAATTTTAAGCTTTTCAAAGATTTTTGGAGTCTCCCATAGATTTTTAGAGTTTCTTAGAGCTCTTTCAGGGCTTTTTAGTGTTTTTAGGGATTTTAGGAAACATTCAAAGATAATCTTCATTATTGTAGGGTATTTTGTTAGTATCATTCTTTATAAAGAATTAAGTTACTTTCAGTTGGCTTTAACGAATCCCCTGGCTAGTAGATACTAGTTGTACGAAATGTAATTAACTCAGATCTTTTTATAGTTTTTCTGACCTCTTTAGATATTTTAGGGATTTTTAGAGTTTTCAGGTTTTTTTAGAGTTTTCAAGGCTTTTTTGAGAACATTCAAAGTTGATCTTCACTATTGTAGGGATTTGTTACTATCATTATTTAACAAAATTCCCTACAATACTGAAGATTTTCTTTGAATATTTTCTAAAAACCCTAAAAACACTAAAGAGCCCTGAAAGAGCTCTGAGAAACTCTAAAAAGCTCAGGAAGACTCCAAAAAGCTTTGAAAAACTTAAATTTAATTATACTCCGTAGAAATGGGATCTACAAGCTTGGAAATTCATTAAAGAATGATAATAATAAATCCCTAAAAAAGTGAAGATCAACATTGAATGTTCTCAAAAACCCTTGAAAACTCTAAAAATCCCTAAAACGTCTAAAGTGCTCTGAAAACTCTAAAGAGATCTGAAAAACTCTAAAAAGCTCTGAAAAATATTTAAGTTAATTATATTCTGTAGCGCTAGTATCTACTAGCCAGGGGATTCTTTAAACCAACTGAAAGTAACTTAATTCTTTATAAAGAATGATACTAACAAAATTCCCTACAATAATGAAGATTATCATTGAATGTTTCCTAAAAACCCTAAAAACACTAAAGAACCCTGAAAGAGCTCTGAGAAACTCTAAAAATCTCAAAAAGATCTCCCAAAAGCTTTGAAAACCTTAAATTTAATTATACTCTATAGCACTGGGATCTACAAGCTAGGAGATTCGTTAAAGAATAATAATAACAAATCCCTAGAATAGTGAAGATCAACTTTGAATGTTCTCTAAAAAGCCTTGAAAACTCTAAAAAAACCCTGAAAACTCTAAAAATCCCTATAATATCTAAAGAGCTCTGAAAAAATCTAAAAAACTGTAAGTTAATTTACATTTCGTAGCACTAGTATCTACTAGCCATGGGATTCTTTAAACCCAACTGAAAGTAACTTAATTCTTTATAAAGAATGATACTAACAAAATTCCCCACAATAATGAAGATTATCTTTGAATGTTTCCTAAAGACCCTAAAAACACTAAGGAGCCCTGAAAGAGCTCTGAGAAACTCTAAAAAGCTCAGGAAGACTCTTAAAAGCTTTGAAAAGCTTAAATTTAATTATACTCCGTAGCACTGGGATCTACAAGCTAAGAGATTTGTTAAAGAATGATGATAAAAAATCCCTATAATATTGAAGATCAACTTTGAATGTTCTCTAAAAAGCCTTGAAAACTCTAAAGAAACCCTAAAAACTCTAAAAAGCCCTAAATTATCTAAAGCGCTCTGAAAAACTCCAAAAAACTCTGAAAAAGCTTTAAGTTAATTATATTTCGTAGCACTAGTATCTACTAGCCAGGGATTCTTTAAACCCAACTGAAAGTAACTTAATTCTTTATAAAGAATGATACTAACAAAATTCCCTACAATATTGAAGATTCTCTTTGAATATTTCCTGTAGTTGCATGAAATCCTACACTACACACCTCACAAGATTTCATTAACATTCAACTCATTTTAGATGAACAATCTTAATTTTACTGATGAATCTTTGAACAATCTTACAAGAAAAGATAAAGGAATCAAGAACCACCACTACTCTAGATTTTCTCTCTCCTATTTACTTGTTTCTCAATTAGAAAAAGATCTCCCCCTTTCCTTTACAACTGAATGACTATTTATAGGAAAATACATAGTGGATGACAGCTAATCTATCCTTTATTTTCGGATATGGTTTGAGACATTCTCGCAGCCTCAAAAATATTAATCTCGCAAACTCTCTAATTTTCGCAGGACTCTCACATCTTTCTCATGATTCTAGCTGACGTCATTTATTATATCATTTCTGAAATTGTTCTGCGACGCTGTTGTGTTGTGTTGTTGTTAATTTCGCTGAGGCATTATTGCTGCGAGATTCTGATCCTACATCTTGCCTCTTCTCATATCTTCTGTGCAAAGTAGAGAATGATGTGAGAAATGCTGCGGCTGTTCATATCTTCATATTCTTCATTTATCACACGTATTCTTTCTTCCATCTGTTTCTTGACACGTCTTATGTAACCGCTGCTTTTCAACCGCTCACTTCTTTTCGTCTTAATGATGTTTATTTCTTCGAGTAAAAACTCTCCTTTATATACTCTTCTTACTCTTCTTTCCACTTTCTTTTTACTTTCTCTTCTCTTTTTATTCTCTCATCTCTGCAACTCTGTTGTTCTTCTTCAAGTTCTGATACTGTAATTTTTCCCTCTTCAATCTTCTTGCTTTTTATTCATTCCCATACTCTATACTTAAATATGCCTCCAAGTGGTCATAGACATGAGAAGAATTTAAAACACGTCCAAAAAGATCTTGCTGAGAAAGGTTTCACACTTTCTACCATTCCTTGTGAAAGTGCCAAGTCAATTCTTTCTGTCAAACTTTTCTCTGATCAGTATTGTGATGATCAATCAATCATAATTTTTCGCTAGGTCAGATTCTCTCAGGTATCCCCATTCCTCTTTATGACCCAGATATTCCTCTATTCTATGAAATTCTCGCTCACTCGGGATTTTCGCGAGCTATTTTCCAACTGAGTGGGGACTGCATCCATCTGATGCTAGAGTTCGCTAACCGTGGTGCTGGTAAAGGATCTTTGTACTCAAAAGAACTTAGGGATCCTAAATTCGTAGACCTGGAGATAATTGCTGAGATATACACAATAGCGAGTTTCTTTGAGAACTATGAACTGATCTCCATGAAGAAAGAGAATACTCGCTGGGGTATTCTCTTAAAAAGGAAAGATAACATTGATGAAGCTAAAATTCTCATGCAAGACATTGACTGGAATTCTGGTAAGAACACAACTCCTCGTCGATGATAAATGGTGTGTTTTTCCTTTAATGCTAAAAGGACCTTACATTGCTGGGTCAGATGTTCTTCCTGCGAATCTCGCTGCTTATCAACCTTGGGTTTTCTCTTGGGCCGAGAAGGAGAAAGAGGTATGTTTCTTCCAATTTAGATCACTTTATATTTCTTTATTTGTCTTTATTCTTTTGTTCGCTGACTCTTGCGATATTCTGCAGATCCAAAAACTGAAAGATAGTTATAACATGACTGGGAAAGCTAGTACCCTGTTAGCTCTTCTCTCATACACAAATGAGGTAAGAAATATTCTCTTATGATTTTAAACAATATATTGTTGCCTCTATTTCTTATTTGTATATGTAGTGTGAAGATTATTGCTGAATTAGAAGAGTCTGCCAATGTTGCGAAGATTGGTGGTAAAGGCAAAGGTGCTCTTCGCAGGGAAAAACCAACTGCTCCTCCTTCAAAGAAAAGAAAATTCCGTTCTTCCTCTTCTTCAAATATTCCTTCTCATGAAAACTCCGAGAATGATGAGGATGATGATGACCATGCTGCAAATGAAGATTCTCCATCTGAATCTTCTATGGCTAAGCTCTCTGGCCTCTTTTCTGATTCTTTGCAAGGAATGGGAGATAGTCAATTTTCTAACACCTGTAAAGCTCTCGCTACAATTTGTGATGTTCCTTTGCTGGATGGTGATAATTTTCTTCGCGGAGTTTCTAGATCAGTGACTCCCGATTTCTTGCATTCTCTCAATAGTCTGGTATGCTTTATCCTTTTATTTTTTCATTATTGTAATTTAAAATCTCTTTCTATTTTAATACTTTTTATATTTTCTCGTAGGCTGGAAAAACTTCTTTCGTTGTTGCCTCAGATTTAGAGAGGAGATGTGAAAATCTTAGAAAGAAGAATCTTCAATCTCGCACAAAGAATGAGGAATTGGAAACTGAAGTCAAACGTCTTCGCGATAAAAACAGACAACTAGAAATTGATTCTTCTTCGTATAAGAACAAAATCTCTAGTCTTCAGCAAGCTAATAATCAACTCTATGGTATGTTTCTTTTCGTTCATTTCCTAATGCCTTGGATAATAATACTCTTCTTGAGCATCTTAATAAATCGTTAAATAGTTTCTCAAATGATAAAATTTCATCTCTTTCCTTGAATGAACTAAGATCCAAATTTCGCCTCTTAGAAATTGACCATAGATCTAGTTTAGGCTTAGCCAACCGATTTAAGCGTCTCTTTCTTAATTCTAAAGAGAAAATCAATGAGCTGAGAACCAAAATTAGCAGTCTCATAGATGATAAAGATCGCATCTCTGATCAAGGTGCTAAGGCTTTGGCGAAATTCCAAGAGGCTCTTCTTGAAGTTCAACTTGAACGAGATGAAGCTAACTGCAAGAATACCGAGCTCTGTGATAGAGAAACCCAATTTCGTTCTCGTCTTCTTATAAGTAATGAGGATGAATTCGCTTGGGCTGCGAAAATCTTAGATGATGCCAGAAAATATTTAGGTGTAAACGTTAGTCTCCAAGTTGAGCATACAGCCTTGATTAGAGATATGATTTCTGACAGAGAAGGTTATTAACTGTTCTTCAATACTAATCTTTTGTTTCTTATGAATTTTCATCAAGTTATTAAGTGATTTCCTTTTGCTCGCAGATTCTGAAAGTAGATATCGCAAAAGGATTGAGGAACTTGAAGCTGAAAAAGTGGAACTCGCAAAGAATCTTTCTTCTCGCAACGAAAAGTATTCTAGATTAAAGAATCAAATCAAGATCACTGTTGCAAATTTTAAGAATGATGTTATGCATTTTCGCAATCAAACTATTCAAATGGTTTGTGATGACCATAGTATTCCTCATTATGATTATCCTTGTCTCTTAGAGGAGATCCCGCAAAACATTCCCAGTCTGATTATTTCTGATAGCGAAGCAGATGATGAAGAATCTGATAGTGATGAAGGTTCTGATAGTGATGAAGGTGCTGATGCAGATGAATAAGGGGACAAGTCTGATGAAGATGATGAAGGATCAACTAAGAAGTAATTTTTGTTTCTTTCTTCAATATTCTGTAATACTTTTACATTTATTCCTCTTTTCTGTATATTTGCAAATTCTTTTGGTTTTCCATATTCTTTAATATATGAGTTTCTTTCGTTTTGACCTGCATTCATTAAAAAAATTCTTCCTTGCAATATGGTTAATCAATAAAATCATTAATTTTTTAATTTTTTCATAAATCTATCATGTGGAGACAAATAACATTTTCTAATTTCATTCATTCCCATACTTGCCTCTGTTATTTGTATCCAAATGAGAGACTTTACAAATCTTTCCTGTTTTGTGCCTCAACTTCGCAGTTGTTTATTTATAATTTCGCAATCTTATTCGAAGTGAATTTCGATTCTTTTCAAAATCTCATTCCTGTGTGTTCTTATTTTGCCTTCCTAATTAAAGGTATTATTATGCCACCTCTTGTCATTGCGACAAAATCGCAGGACGTTGTTGCACTTTCATGCAAAAACCCATTGATCTTGCCTTAACTTTTTCTTTTGTATTATGGCCTCTTCAGGAATGTTGCAACAATATAACATACCTAAATATTCTTGTGAAAATAAATCCCCATGATATTGCCGTCTTGCGATGAAATCGCAGGACGTCTTCGCACTTTCATGCGAAAACCCATTGATCTCGTCTTATCTTTTTCTTTTGTATTACTGCCTCTTCAGGATTGTTGCAAAAATATGACAAGCCTTAATACCCTTGCTAGTAAAAAGCCTCATGAAATTTGCGTCTTAAGACACTTATCAGCTCCCTAATGGAGGGTGCCGCCCTTATCTTCCCCATGCTTGCCCCTTCAAGGAGGCGTACTTCTACCATACAAGGCTAACTCCTTTCATCCAGTCTTAACAACAACCAATTGTTTTCACAGCCTCGTATTCCTTTTACCTAGAGGGATTATGGTTACGAGAATGCACCCTAAGTGGGGTTTTCTTCGGGCCGAGTGCAATATAAATCAAGGCTTGTCAAAAATGGCAAGGTACGCTTCAAACGCCCCTGGCACTCTTGACTCAACTGTGTACCTCGGCGCTTTGATCAGATTCTTCACTCCTTGGGAGAATCCTTATTACCTTAGTCGTCCAACCTAAGTCATATGCTTAAGCTGAGAATTCAAGGTGCCTCTCCCGGATGGGCTTTATTGACCCCAAATCTCCATGACTCGGGTTCCGGTGGCGGTGTAGCCTTTCCCTGAGCCATGTAACATGTACCCCCTTATATGACGTACTTTAGGTCTTATATTTGCCTCTTGCGAAATTATATTCGCGAACTAGGGTGTACGTCATAAAGGTTCGCCCCTTTCTCTTTTATCATTGTTCTCTGATTGTTTTTTGCAGAATTCATTATCTCTGCGAAATTCTTGCACATCATCATATTGTATTTTCATTTCACAATCTCAATTTTGTCATTCAATAAAATGTACTTTTGAGAATTTTATTTATTGCGAGAATGTCGCAACAAATCAATCATTCATACATTACCTTTGCTATCCTCTGCTTCTTTGTTATTTTGTGTCACTGTTTTTTCGCCATTTTTCATTCTGAGCTAGCATTAGTTTCGCAACATATCTTCTTCTTTTCGTTCGATTGCATACACCATCAACCTCTCACTTATTTGTGTCTCTTTGATTTTGTGTTGCCAATTTTCCTTCTTGATTGCTCTCCCTTCGCAAGATTCTATCTCAGTTTCGTAACATCTCTTTCCTTCAACCCAATCTCCCTTTATGATTCCTACACTGCTGGGATGTTGATGCACTGGTGGAAAGTTGAATCTACACCTAGAATACCATGTAGCCAAGGTCGACCAATTAATGCATTGTAGGGTGATTCTACATCAACGACACAGAATAGGATTTCAAAAGATATTCCCTTCAATGGAATTCGCATAGTAATCTCCCCTTTAGGCTTGTTGACAGTACCATTAAAACCATATATCTTATATGTTGATGGTATAAGATAATTATCTCTTCCTCCCATAGTTTTATAAGTATGATAAAATAAGATGTTCACAGAGATTCCAGTATCGATTAGAATCCTATTAATTGCCCAAGAATCTTCAGTTTCATCATCCTCATCTTCTTTCGGTTCTGGGTTAATTTCTAACTTTACTACCAATGGATTATCATTAACCTCTTCACCTTCGGGAATCTCTTATGCGGTAAAATAAATAACCTGTTTTTGCCATTCCTCTAGTGACGAGATTTTCGCAATATTTATAATTTCTCTTCCATCGTTATCTCTTGCGAACACTGTACTCAAAACATTATCATGAAAATCTTTAATTGTCTTATATGAATGTACGATAGAATGACAGAATAGATTTTTTGCTTTTGCACCAACTTCTATGAAGAATGTTTCTTTCTTTTTCATCATATTCACTTTGTGATGTTCTGGTGGTGGTGGAAGTGGTTGAGATTGTGGATGTCCTACCATAAAGTCGTTTAGTTTTCCTTGATCTATCATTCTCAAAATAATTCTTTTTACATTTCTGCAATCATTTGTACTATGTCCATGAAAATGATGATAAGAACAAAACTCATGACTTCTGTGGTTTGGAGGTGGTTCCGTTCCCATGTTCCATGGTGTTGGTATATTCTCCATCAAAATTATAGCTTCCCATATTTTCTCCACACTTGCGTTTAGAGGTGGCATCTTGATTTCTTCCCATACTACCTTGTGACCTCCTTGTCCTCTATTATTATTTTGTCTTTTACCTCCATAAGTTTCTTGTGGTTGATCGAGTCTTTGAATCTTGGTATTTCCACCACGATTGTATAAATTTCATACTCCTCTTGATTTCAGCTTCCCATAGCCACTAGTTTATGTTGATTGTTACCCGTCACCTTCTCTTGTTGTACTTGCGAAGTATTCGCTACTGTATTTATTAATTTGGGTAATAAACTTGCATTCGTTGTTTGTGAGTTGGTGTTCGCAACTGGATGTGATTCCATTTCATTTTGCCTTTCCTCTAGAGCAATGTATTCTTCTTGAAGTTCTCGCAATTCAGTCATTGTGATCGTATTCTTGACTCTGAAAATTTGGACATACAATAGGTTTGTTGCAAACATAGCACTGATAAATGATAATATAAGATATCCCTCATCTACACGGCCAGCCATTTCGCTACACATAGTTCTCCATCTTTTAACCAGGTGTTTCAAACTTTCGTCAATCCTCTGTTTTAATCCAAACACATCTTCTATACCAGGTCGCGAAGAATTATTACTTATATATGCCCCTAATAATGTAGTCTGCAAATGATTGAAGGATATTATTGTGTTCTTTGGTAGACCTTCAAACCATTTTAACGCCTCTCCTGTTAAGATGGATGCGAAATATTTGCACAATACGGCATCATGATTTTCCCATTGTAACATGCACCTCACATAGGCTTTAATGTGTTGAATTGCACAAGTTGTTCCATCAAAAATGCTAGTTAATGCGGGAAAATTGCATTTCAGTGGTATTCCTCCTAATTGTACTTCCCTTGTAAAAGGAGTTTTCGCAGCTTCTTCTATTGCTTCATCTAATTGTCTTCTGCCTACTTCTCCTTTATTATTTAGCATTCCTCTCATTTCTTCTAATTCTTTAAAGATTTGTTTATTTACACCTGAATTTTGATCCATTGGTCTTTTTAATTTCGCCTCTCTTCTCCTGCGTTCATGTCTATCTTCTCTCGCGAAATTTTGCATTTCTTCTTCATTATCCTCATCTCGTCTTCTTCTGTGATTCTCTTCCTCATCTCTATTTTGAATTCGCATATGATGATGCCTTTCATTTTCCCCTCCATGATTTTGTTCATTTCTTATCAATTCCATTCGCTGTCTTTCATCCATCCTCTGTACTCTATCATACTCCTCATTGAAATTATCGTTATTCCGGTTTTGTGTACGCCTTCTTTCTCGATTGTCGTGATTATTCTGGCGAATTGTCTCTTGAAGCTCTTGTTCTTCCATTTCCGCTCTCAATCTTTCACGTTCGCAGATTAAACGTGTTTGTTCATCATAATGTCTTTCAATTTCTTCTTCAATTGTCTGTTGATTTCTTTGAGTTTCTCTTTCATGTAAAATTCTTTTTCCTTCCTCTCGATTTCCTTCGCCATCTTGGTCATTTCGTCCCTGACGTTGTCCGTTCTCTTGATTTCCACCATTTTGACCATCATAAAAAGTTTCATTTCGTGGAACATAACGATCATCAGCTTTTTCTCTATTTTCGCGATATTCTTCATTAGGATTTGATATTTCTTCTTGAATATTGTTTCCAGCATTGATTGTGGGTGAGTTTCACCTCATTTCTCTTCTAGTCGATCTTGAATATGATTTTGTAATACTTCTCGATCTTCTATTCTGTAGTCTTATATTCTCCCTCCTTAATTCGTGATTTTGCCTTGTTAGATTTGCACGTTCTTCTGCCTCAGCTCTTCTTTCTTCATGTATTCTTCATCTCAATGTTTCTAACGCTTCAATTTCCTCATATCCATGAATTATTCCTTCATCCGCTTCTTGATTTCTCTCTTCATGTCTATGGTTTTTGTTTTGTTGCTCTTCTTCTACTTCTTCTGCCGAATTTGATTGCCAAGTGTGTATACTCACCCTATCATAATCTGTATTCCTCCCTTGAACTAGTGTTTGTTGAATTTCTAGTTGAGTTTGATTTTATCTATTACTTCTCATTCTAGTAGATTCTTCCATTTCACTTCTTTCTCTCCCAGCAATTCTCTTGCTTCTTCTAACAGTAGTCCGTTGTTCGGATGTATTTCTTCTTCTAGCCATTTCTTCAATGTTAACAATATTGCAAGAAATTCTGAATCAATCACTCTAAATCTTCACAAATCTCAATATTAATTTTCAGCTTTTTCTAGAATAATCTTCAATACCTCCCTGTTTCTAGCGCCATTATGTAGTTGCAGGAAATCCTACACTACACACCTCATATGATTTCATTATTACTCAACTCATTATTAGATTTACACTCTTAATTTTATTGATCAATCTTTGAATGTTCTTAGAAGAAAAGATAAAGGAATCAAGAATGATCCCTGCTCTAGACTTTCTCTCTCCTAATTACTTGTTTCTTACTCACAAAAGATCTCTCCCATTCTTTACAACTTGAACAACTATTTATAGGGAAATACATAGTGGATGACAGCTAATCTGTCCTTTACTTTTGGGTATGGTCTGCGACATTCTCGCAACCTTAAAAATGTTAATTTCACAAGCTCTCTAATTTTCGTAGGACTATCACATCTTTCTCGTGATCCTAGCTGACGTCGTTTATCGTATCATTTCTGAAATTGTTCTGCGACGCTGTTGTGTTGTGTTGTTGATAATTTCGCTGAGATATTATCGTTGCGAGATTCTGATCCTACAAATCCCAACTGAAAGTAACTTAATTCTTTATAAAGAATGATACTAACAAAATTCCCTATAATAATGAAGATTATCTTTGAATGTTTCCTAAAAACCCTAAAAACACTAAAGACCCCTGAAAGAGCTCTGAGAAACTCTAAAATGCTGAGGAAGACTCTTAAAAGCTTTGAAAAGATTAAATTGAATTATACTCCGTAGCACTGGGATCTAAAAGCTAGGAGATTCGTTAAAGAATGATAATAACAAATTCGTACAATAGTGAAGATCAACTTTGAATGTTCTCTAAAAATCCTTGAAAACTCTAAAAAACCCTGAAAACTCTAAATAGCCCTAAAATATCTAAAGAGCTCTGAAAAATCTAAAGAGCTCTGAAAAACTCTAAAAAGCTCTGAAAAAGCTTTAAGTTAATTATATTTTGTAACACTAGTATCTACTAGCCATGGGATTCTTTAAACCCAACTGAAAGTAACTTAATTATTTATAAAAAATGATACTAACAAAATTCCCTGTAATAATGAAGAATATCTTTGAATGTTTCCTAAAAACCCTAAAAACACTAAAGAGCCCTGAAAGAGCTCTGAGAAACTCTAAAAATCTCAAAAAGAATCTTAAAAGCTATGAAAATCTTCAATTTAATTGTACTCCGTAGCACTGAGATCTACAAGCTAGGAGATTCATTAAAGAATGATAATAAAAAATCCCTACAATAGTGAAGATCAACTTTGAATGTTCTCTAAAAAACCTTGAAAACTCTAAAAAAACCTAAAAACTCTAAAACGCACTAAAATATCTAAAGAGCTCTGAAAAATCTAAAGAGCTCTGAAAAACTCTAAAAAGCTCTGAAAAAGCTTTAAATTAATTATACTTCGTAGCACTAGTATCTACTAGCCAGGGGATTCTTTAAAGCCAACTGAAAGTAACTTAATTCTTTATAAAGAATGATACTAACAAAATTCCCTACAATAATGAAGATTATCTTTGAATGTTTCCTAAAAACACTAAATAGCCCTGAAAGAGCTCTGAGAAACTCTGAAAAGCTAAGGAAGACTCTTAAAAGCTTTAAAAAGCTTAAATTTAATTATGCTCTGTAGCACTGGGATCTACAAGCTAGGAGATTCGTTAAAGAATGACAATAACAAATCCCTACAATAGTGAAGATCAACTTTGAATGTTCTCTAAAAAGCCTTGAAAACTCTAAAAAAAACCTGAAATGTCTAAAGAGCTCTGAAAAACTCTAAAAGGGTCTGAAAAAACTTTAAGTTAATTATATTTCGTAGCACTAGTATCTACTAGCCAGGGGATTCTTTAAACCCAACTGAAAGTAACTTAATTTTTTATAAAGAATGATACTAACAAAATTCCCTACAATAATGAAGATTATCTTTGAATGTTTCCTAAAAACCCTAAAAACACTAATGTAGTTGCAGGAAATCCCACACTACACCCCTCACAAGATTTCATTAACATTCAACTCATTTTTGGATTAACAATCTTAATTTTATTTATGAATCTTTGAACAATCTTACAAGAAAAGATAAAGGAATCAAGAATAACTACTGCCCTAAATATTCTCTCTCCTATTTACTTGCTTCTCACTCAGAAAAGATCTCTCCCCTTTCCTTTACAACCGAACGGCTATTTATAGGGAATTACATAGTGGATGACAGCTAATCTGTCCTTTATTTTCGAATATGGCTTGCGACATTCTCGCAACCTTACAAATGTTAATCTCGAAACTCCCTAATTTTCGCAGGACCATCACATTTTTCTCATGATTTAGCTGAAGTCGGTTATTATTTCGTTTTTGAAGTTGTTCTGCGACACTGCTGTGTTGTGTTGTTAATAATTACGCTGAGGCATTAATGCTGCGAGATTATGATCCTACATCCTTCCTCTTCTCATATCTTCTCTGCGAAGTAGAGAACGATGTGAGTAATGCCACAGCTGTACATCTCTTCATATTCTGCATTTATCACACGTATCCTTTCTTCCATATATTTCTTGACACGTCTTCTGTAACCGCTGCTTTTCAACCGCTCACGTCTTTTCGCATTAATGGTGTTTATTTCTTCGAGTAAAAAAAAATCTTCTTTATATATTCTTCTTACTCTTCTTTCCATTTTATTTTTACTTTCTCTTCTCTTTTTACTCTCTCATCTCTGCAACTCTATTGTTCTTCCGTAAGTTCTGCTACTGTAATTCTTCCCTCTTCAATCTTCTTACTTTTCATTCATGCCCATACTCTATATTCAGATATGCCTCCAAGCGGTCAAAAGCATGAGAAAACTTTTAAGGAAACCCAAAAAGATCTCGACGAGAGAGATTTTACACTTTCTACCATTCCTGGTGAAAGTGCCAAATCAATTATTTCTATTAAACTTTTTTCTGATCAACACTGTGATGATCAGATAATCATAGTTTCGCTGGGTCAAATTCTCGCAGGTCTCCCAATTCCTCTTTATGACCCTGCATTCCTTTATTTTATGAGATTCTCGCTCATCCAAACTTCTCGTGAGCTATTTTTCAATTAAGTGGGGATTGCATCCGTATGATGTTGGAGTTCGCTAATCGTGGTGCTGGTAAAGGATATCTTTACTCTAAAGAACTTAGGGATCCTAAATTCGAAAACTTGGAGATAATCGCTGAAAAATACACAGTAGCGAGTTTCTTTGAGTGTAGGATCAGAATCTCGCAACAATAATATCTTAGCGAAATTATCAACAACACAGCACAACAGCGTGGCAGAATAATTTCAGAAATGATATAATAAACGACGTCATCTAAAATCATGAGAAAGATGTGATGGTCCTGCGAAAATTAAAGAGTTTGCGAAATTAAGATTTGTAAGGTTGCGAGAATATCGCAAGTCATTTCCGAAAATAAAAGACAGATTAGCTGTCATCCACTGTGTATTTCCCTATAAATAGTCGTTCAGTTGTAAAGGAAGGAGAGAAATCTTTTTTGAGTAAGAAACAAGTAAATAGGAGAGAGAAAGTCTAGAGCAGAGGTCATTCTTGATTCCTTTATCTTTTCTTGTAAGAATATTCAAAGATTGATCAATAAAATTAAGAGTGTAAATCCAAAAATGAGTTGAGTAATAATGAAATCATATGAGGGGTGTAGTGTAGGATTTCCTGCAACTACATAATGGCGCTAGAAACAGGGAGGTATTGAAGATTATTCTAGAAAAAGCTGAAGATTAATATTGAGATTTGTGAACATTTAGAGTGATTGATTAAGAATTTTACATAATTTCTTGCAATATTGTTAACATTGAAGAAATGGCTAGAAGAAGAAATACATCCTAACAACCGACTACTGTTAGAAGAAGCAAGAGAATTGCTGGGAGAGAAAGAAGTGAAATGGGCGAATCTACTAGAATGAGAAGTAATAGAGAAAATCAAATTCAACCACCAATTCAACAAATACTAGTACAAGGGAGGAATAAAGATTATGATAGGGTGAGTATACACACTTGGCAATCAAATTCGGCAGAAGAAGTAGAAGAAGAGCAGCAAACCAGAAACCATAGACAGGTAGAGAGAAATCAAGAAGCAGGTGAAGGAATAATTCATGGAGATGAGGAAATTTGAGCGTTAGAAACGTTGAGACGAAGAATACATGAAGAAAGAAGAGCTGAGGCAGAAGAACGTGCAAATCCAACAAGGAAAAATCACGAATTGAGGATGGAAAATATGAGACTACAGAGTAGCAGATCGATAAGTATTACAAAATCATATTCAAGATCGACTAGAAGAGAAATGAGGCGAAACTCACCCACAATCAATGCTGGAAACAATATTCAAGAAGGAATATCAAATCCTAATGAAGAATATTGCGAAAATAGAGAAAGAGCTGATGATCGTTACGTTCCACAAAATGAAACTTTTGATGATGGGAAAATGGTGGAAATCAAGAGAATGGACAACGTCAGGGACGAAATGACCAAGATGGCGAAGGAAATCGAGAGGAAGGAAGAAGAATTTTACATGAAAGAGAAACTCAAAGAAATCAACAGACGATTGAAGAAGAAATTGAAAGACATTATGCTGAACAAGCACGTTTAATTTGCGAACGTGAAAGATTGAGAGCAAAAATGGAAGAAAAAGAGCTTCAGGAGACAATTTTCCAGAACAATCATGACAATCGAGAAAGAAGGCGTACACAAAATCGGAATAACGACAATATCAATGAAGAGTACGATAGAATGAAGAGGATGGCTGAAAGGCAGCGAATAGAATTAATAAGAAATGAACAAAATCATGAAGGGGGAAATGAGAGACATAATCAATTGCGAATTCAAGATAGAGATGAAGAAGAAACTCGCAGAAGAAGACGAGATGAGAATAATGACGAAGAAATGCAAAATTTCGCGAGAGAGAAAGACATGAACGCAGAAGAAGAGAGGCGAAATTAAAAAGACCAATGGACCAAAATTCAGGTGTAAATAAACAAATCTTGAAAGAATTAGAAGAAATGGGAGGAATGCTAAATAATAGAGGAGAAGTAGGCAGAAGACAATTGGATGAATCAATAGAAGAAGCTGCGAAAACTCCATTTACAAGGGAAGTACAATTAGGAGGAATACCACCGAAATGAATTTTTCCCGTATTAACTAGCATTTTTGACGGAACAACTTGTGCAATTCAACACATTAAAGCCAATGTGAGGTGCATGTTGCAATGGGAAAATCATGATGTCGTATTGTGCAAATATTTCGCATCCAACTTAACAGGAGAGGCGTTAAAATGGTTTGAAGGTCTACCAAAGAATACAATAACATCCTTCAATCATTTGCAGACTACATTCCTAGGGGCATATATAAGTAATAATTCTTCGCGACTGTAGTTGCAGAAAATCCTCCACTACACCCCTCATATGATTTCATTATTAATCAACTCATTTTTAGGTTTACACTCTTAATTTTATTGATCAATCTTTGAATGTTCTTACAAGAAAATATAAAGAAATCAAGAATGACTTCTGCTCTAGACTTTCTCTCTCCTATTTACTTGTTTCTTACTCAAAAAAGATCTCTATTTCTCTTTACAACTCGAACGACTATTTATAAGGAAATACATAGTGGATGACAGCTAATCTGTTCTTTATTTTCGGGTATGGTCTGCGACGTTCTCGCAACCTTACAAATATTAATTTCTCAAGCTCTCTAATTTTCACAGGACTATCACATCTTTCTCGTGATCTTAGGTGACGTCACTTATTATATTCTTCCTGAAATTGTTCTGCGACGCTATTGTATTATGTTGTTGATAATTTCGATGAAATATTGTTGTCGCGAGATTCTGATCCTACATCTTGCCTCTTCTCATATCTTTTCTGCAAAGTAGAGAATGATATGAGAAATGACGCAGCTGTTCATCGTTTCATATTCTTCATTTATCACACGTATTCTTTCTTCCATTTGTTTCTTGACACGTCTTCTGTAACCGCTACTTTTCAACCACTCACGTCTCTTCGTCTTAATGGTGTTTATTTCTTCGAGTAAAAAAAATCTCCTTTATATACTCTTCTTTCCACTTTTCTTTTTACTTTATCTTCTATTTTTATTCTCTCATCTCTGCAACTCTGTTATTCTTCTGCAAGTTCTGCTGCTGTAATTTTTTCCTCCTTCAATCCTCTTACTTTTTATTCATTCCCATACTCTATATTCAAACATGGCTTCAAGTGGTCATAGATATGAGAAGAATTTATAAGATGTCCAAAAAGATCTTGCTGATAAAGGTTTCACACTCTCCACCATTCCTGGTGAAAATGCTAAATCAATTCTTTCTGTCAAACTTTTCTTTGATCAATATTGTGATGATCAATCAATCATAATCTCGCTAGGTCATATTATCGCAGGTCTCCAATTCCTCTTTATAACCCAGATCTACCTTTATTTTATGAAATTCTCGCTCACTCGGGATTTTTGCGAGCTATCTTCCAACTGAGTGGGGACTGCATCCGCCTGATGCTAGAGTTCGCTAATCGTGGTGCTGGTAGAGAATCTTTGTACTCCAAAGAACTTAAGGATCCTAAATTCGCAAACCTAGAGATAGTTGCTGAGAAATACACAGTAGCGAATTTCTTTGAGAATTATAAACTTATCTCCATGAAGAAAGAGAATACTCGCTGGGGTATTCGATTAGAAAGGAAAGATAACATTGACGAAGCCAAAATTCTCAGGCAAGATATTGACTGGCATTCTGGTAAGAACACAACTCCTCGCCAATCCAAAGATGATAAATGGTGTGTTTTTACTTGAATGCTAATAGGACCTTGCATTGCTGGGTCAAATGTTCTTCCTGCGAATCTCGCTGCTTATTCTATTTGCTAACTCTTGCGACATTCCGCAAATCCAAAAACTGAAAGATAGTTGTAACAGGACTGGGGAATCCAGTACTCTGTTAGCTCTTCGCTCATACACAGGCGCGGTAAGAAATTTTCTCTTTAAATTTTCTTCAATTTCTTCTTATGATATCAAACGGTATACTGTTACTTCCATGCTTCCATTTCTTATTTCTATCTGTGTGTGAAGATTATTGCTGAAGTAGAAGAATCTGCCGATGTTGCAAAAATTTGTGACAAAGGTAAAGGTGCTCTTCGAAGGGAAAAATCAACTGGTCCTCCTCCAAATTAAAGGAAAGTTTGTTCTTCTTCTCCTTCAAATATTCCTCCTCGCGAAAATTCCGAAAGTGTCAAGGGTGATGAGGACAACGATGATCTTGCTGCAAGTGAAGATTCTCCACCTGAATCTTTTATGGCTAAGCTCTCTGGCCTTTTTTCTGATTCTCTACAAGGAATGGGAGATAGCCAATTCGCAAATACTTGCAAAGCTCTCGCTACCCTTTGCGATGTCCCTTTATTGGATGGTGATAGCTCTCTTCGTGGAGTTTCAAGATCAGTGACTCCCGACTTCTTGCATTCTCTCAATAGTCTGGTATACTTTTATCCTTTTACTTCTTCATTGTTATAACTCAAAATTTCTTTCTATATTTATATTTTTTTTATATTTTTTTCGCAGGCTGGAAAAGATTCTTTTGCTGTTGTCTCAGATCTAGAGAGAAGACGCGACAATCTTGAAAAGAAGAATCTTCAATTTCGCAAAAAGAATGAAGAATTGGAAGCTGAAGTTAAAGGTCTTCGCGAGAAAAATAGACAATTATAAATTGATTCTTCTTCGTATAAGAACAAAATCTCTAGTCTTCAGAAAGCTAATAATTAGCTTTACGGTATGTTACTTTTCTCTTTTCCCTTTATTCATTCATCCTGTTGTTTTATCTTATTTAAATGATCCTTTTGGCAGACATTTATGGTCTTTCCGATGAAGCTACCCTTCTTCGTTCATTTCCTAATGCCTTGGATAATGATACCCTTCTTGAGCGTCTTAACAATTCCTTAAATAGCTTCTCAAATGATAGAATTTCATCTCTTTCTCTAAATGAGATTAAATCTAAATTTCTCCTCTTCGAAATTGATCATAGATCTAGCTTAGGCTTAGCCAACCGATTTAAGCGTCTCCTTCTTGATTCTAAAGAGAAAACCAATGAGTTAAGGACCAAAATTAGTTGTCTTATAGATGATAAGGACCGCATCTCTGATCAAGGTGCCAACGCTTTGGCGAAATTCCAAGAGGATCTTCTTGAAGTTCAACTTGAACGAGATGAAGCTAACCGCAAGAATATCGAACTCTGCGAAAGGGAAAATCAAATTCGTTCTCGTCTTCTTATAAGTAGTGAGGATGAATTTGTTTGGGCTGCGAAAATCTTAGATGATGCTAGAAAAGATTTAGGTGTAAATGTTAGTCTTCAAGTTGAGCATACATCCTTGATTAGAGATATGATTTCTGACAGAGAAAGTTACTAACTGCTCTGCTTTACCAATCTTTTGCTTCTTATGAATTCTCATCAAGTTAATAATTGATTGTCTTTTCTTCGCAGATTCTGAAAATAGATATCGTGAAAAGATTGAAGAATTTGAAGATGAAAAGGAGGAACTCGCAAAGAATCTTTCTTCTTGCAACGACAAGTATTCAAGATTAAAGAATCAAATCAAGATCACTGTTGCGAATTTTAAGAATAATGCTATGCATTTTCGCAATCAAACTATCCAGATGGTTTATGACGATCATAATATCCCACATTCTGATTATCCTTGTCTTTTGGAAGAAATCCCACAGAATACTCCTAGTTTGATTATCTCTGATAGCGAAGCTCACGATGAAGAATCTGATAGTGATGGAAGTTCTAATGGTGATGAAGATTCTGACGCAGACGAAGAAGGGAACAAGTCTCATGAAGATAATGAAGGATTAACTAAGAAGTGGTCTTCATTTTTTTTCTTTGATTCTTTGTAATACTTGTACATTTATTTCTTCTTTCTGTATATTTGTGTTTCTTTCATTTTGACCTGCATTAATTAAAACAATTCTTCTTTGCAATATAGTTAATCAATATAATCATTAATTCTTAAATCTCTGAGTAAATCTCTCATATGGAGACAAATAACATTTTCTAATTTCATACATTCCCATACTTGCCTCTGTTATTTGAATCCAAATGAGAGATTTCATAAAAAAATTCTTATTGTATAACTTCGCAATCTTATGCGAAGTGAATTTTGTTTCTTTTCAAAATCTCACTCCTGTGTGGTCTTATTTTTCCTTCCTAGTTAAAGGTCTTATTATGCCACCTTTTGTCATTGCGACAAAATCGCAGGACGTCCTTGCACTTTCATGCAAAAACCAATTGATCTTGTCTTAACTTTTTCTTTTGTATTATGGCCTCTTCAGGAATGTTGCGACAATATGACAGGCCTAAATATTCTTGCAAAAATGAACCCCCATGACATTGTCGTCTTGCGACGAAGTCGCAGGACGTCTTCGCACTTTCATGCGAAAACCCATTGATCTCGTCTTATCCTTTTCTTTTGTATTATTGCCTCTTCAGGATTGTTGCACAAATATGACAAGCCTTAATATCCTTGCGAATAAAAAGCCTCATGACATTTGCGTCTTAAGACACTTATCAGCTCCCTAATGGAGGGTCCCTCCCTTATCTCCCCCTGGTTTCCCCTTCAAGGAGGCGTACTTATACCGTACAAGGTTAGCTCCTCCCATCCAGTCTTAACAACAACCAGTTGTTTTCACAGCCTTTTACCTATAGGTCTTATGGTTACGAGACTGCACCCTAAGTGGGGTTTTCTTCAGGCCGAGTGCAGTATAAGCCAAGACTTGTCAAGAATGGCAAAGTACGCTTCAAACGTCTCTGGCACTCTTGACTCAACCGTGTACCTCGGCGCCTTGATCAGATCTGCACTCCTTGGAAGAGTCCTTATTACCTTAGTCGCCCAACCTAAGTCATATGCTTAAGCTGAGAATCCAAGGTGTCTCTCCCGGATGGGCTTCATTGACCTCAAATTTCCATGACTCAGGTTCCGGTGGCGGTGTAGCCTTTCCCTGAGTCATGCAATAGGTACCCCCTTATATGACGTACTTTAGGTCTTACATTTTCCTCTTGCGAAATTGTATTCGCGAACTAGGGTGTACGCCATAAAGGTTCACCTCTTTCTCTTTTGTCATTTTTTTCTAATTACTTTTTACTTTTTTTAAAAAAATTCATTATCTCTGCGAGAGTCTCGCAAATCATCATATTGTATCTGAAATTCGCAATCTCAATTTTGCCATTCAACCAAATGTATTTTTGAGAATTTTGCATATTGCGAGAGTATCGCAACAACTTAATGATTCATACATTCCTTGTTTTTATTACCTTTGTCACCCTCTGCTTCTTTATTATTTTCTGCTACTGCTTCCTTAGTAATGGTATGTTTATTTTTATTCTAAGCTAGCATTAGTTTCGCAACATCTCTTCTCCTTTCCTTTCGATTGTATCCACCATCAACCTCTCACTTCTTTGTGTATCTTTAATTTTGTGTCGCCAATTTTCCTTCTTGTTTGCTCTTCCATTGCAAGATTTTATCTCAGTTTCGTAACACCTCTTTCCTTCAACCCAATCTCCCTTTATGATTCCTACACCACTGGGGTGAGGGAATTTGGAGGGGATTCGTTATAGGAATACGTCTAGTAAAAATTGCGAAGAAGGTTGGTGTAAAAAAAAAAATGAGAGGAAAGAGAAACTCTGGCGAAAACACTAGGATTTAGTTTTTTCACGTAAGTTTCATAGTTCATCACGAATTCAATATGGTAGAAAATAATCCTAGTTCATCACAGATTCAGCAACACCAATCCTTTGCGGACAAGGTTAGGGGAAAACAAACCCTAAAACCAACAGGAATTGATATTACTAGTTTACCTAATCCTACTCTGATTGATGGAGAACCATCCCTTGTTATACCCGTGGATTACTATGAAGAGGGTTGTAAACCCTTTCAACACAGTTTCATTGCACGGCTAAACTTCACAGGGCTGAAGTTTTTTGAGGTAAAAACTCTTTTAATATCTCAATGGCAGATTAATCCTAATTCTGTTAGGTTTATGACTATGGGAAAAGGTTTCTTTGTTATTATGCTACAAGATGAGGAAACTAAGGAGAGAATCAGACGTACAAAGTGGTTTGTTCAACAACATGAACTCAAGTTAATGGATTGGTACCCAGGTTTTGATCCTGATCGTCAAAAAACTTCCCATGCAAACGTATGGGTTCACTTTCCTGGTCTACATGCAGAACTTTGGACTGAGAAGAACTTGTTATCTATGGGAAAAGTTTTAGGGACTCCTATTGTGGTTGATCAAAGAACCCTAAATCTGGAGTATGGAAACTTTGCTTCAGTTTTGGTAGATGTGGATTTTGCAAAACACATTCCAAGTAGAATTAAGATTACAGCTGGGGGGAGGACGTTTTGGCAATACTTGGATATCCCAAAATCACCAAAATTCTGTATGAAGTGCTGCATAATTGGTCACAATGATGTTGAATGTAGAAGACAACCAAAGAATGATGAGAAAACTTCTAAGGCTGATGCGACAGGTGAGTGGCAGAATGTGCGTAATAGGAGAAACCGTAAGGGTGATGGAGCTGCTGAAGGTGTTGACGTTGCTGTAGGTGGTGTAAACAACGTTGCTGTAGGTGTTGGCGCTGCTGTAGGTGGTGTAAACAATGGTGCTATTGTGGTTCATGATGTTGTTAACGGTGCTGGTGGTAATGTGGATAGTGCTCTTGCTGTAGGGCACGGTGGAGCTGTGGTGAATGGGGTGGTTGAAGCTGGTTTAGTGGAGAGTGCTGGTGGTTTGGAGCGAACTATTCAGCTAGAGAAGGATTTCGCGAATACTGAAGCCAATCTTCATGCTGCGTCTGAAGCTTTTGAGAAAGCTAAGAAGGCGTTGGCATTGCAAAAGAGTTCGGATATTGGGTTGTCAATGGTTGAAATTGCAACCTCATCTAAGTCTACTAAGAGTGGTGAATTGGCAAGAACTAATCACTCTAGTGACGGGAATGATGCGAGTTCTTCTTTTACGCCTGTTGAGGCTGGTACTAAGTCTTTGCAAGACATGGTGGTGGATAATATTGAGGATATCTCAAGCTACAGAGCTGTTGCTGAAACTTCTATTGTGGTTTCTCCTAATAAGTTCAATGTTTTGAATGATGAATTGGGTGTGGATAATGATGAAGTTGAACACTTTTCTGGAGGGGGTTCGGATGAGGCAGAAAACACTTCTGGAGGTAGTTCGGATGAAGAGTTGACGCCTGAAAAAGCTTCATCAGGTGTTAAGGGTGTTAAATGGGCGGAAATTCCAGTGGATATGCCAAAGAAAAGTAGACAACCAAGCCGGGTTTTGATTACACGTTCTAGTTCTTCTCAACAACGTTTTAATGATTCCAAATCAGATTCGGATTCTGAAGTGAATACTTTGGGAAACCGAGTTAGGAAGGGTGTCTCTCCTGTTTTACAAAGTAGGATTCCTAGCAAGATTCCACAAGCTAATCATAATAAAAAAAAGAGTGTTTCCTGATGAGAGTTCTATATTGGAATATTAATGGGGTGGCGAAGGTGGAAGCGGGTAGTAAGTTGCGTAAATTGGTGCATGAATACAAACCGGTAGTACTTTGTATTGCTGAGCCTAAGATTCGTTGCACTGAGAAGGTAATGAGAAGGTTAAATTTAGCTGGCTATAATAAAAAGGTAATTCATAATTCTACTTCTAGTTCTTTGGGAAATTTGTGGATTCTTTGGGATGATTGTATTGAGGAGCCGGTGGTGATTAATATGTCTAAACAAGCCATTACGGTTAAAACTGAGGGGGTTCTTATCTCTTTTGTTCATGCTAGTTATATTCAAGTTTTTCGTAGGAGGCTTTGGAGTCAACTTGAAGCGGTTGATGTAACTACTCCTTGGTTGGTTATGGGTGATTTCAATTGTGTTCTTCGTCAAGATGAAAAGAAAGGGGGTAGGGCAACTCGTCTCTCTTGTATTAATGAGTTTTCTGATTGGATGGAGGATAATAACTTGTTTGAAGCTGATTCTTTGGGGTCTAAGTTTACTTGGACCAATGGTCAGATTGGTGTTGGTAGAATTATTAGTAAGTTGGATCGTGCTATTATTAATGAACCTTGGCTGTCTAAGTTTTCGAATTGGCGATGTAAAGCTCTTCCGAGGGAAGTTTCTGACCATTCGACTCTTATTGGTTTTCCTTTTTGTGATCCTAGACCTAGACGTGCTCCTTTTCGTATACAGAAGATGTGGTTTTCTCATCCGGATTTTTTGAAGATGGTGGAGTTATCTTGGATGGCGCCGGTTTATGGTAATCATGGTTTTATTTTTCCTTTCAAATTGAAGCGGTTGAAGGAGGCAATTAAGTTATGGAATCAAATGGTTTTTGGTAATGTCAATGCGAGGCTAAAGCAAGCAACGCTTAAGTTTGAGGTAGCTAGTAGAAATTCAGATGAAGATCCCTTTGATGTTTCAAAACTTAATAATATGAAGGATGCTCTTGTTGAGGTTCAAGATATTCAAAGGCAGCAGCATATAATGTTAAAGCAAAAATCTAGAAATCAGTGGTTGTTGGAGGGTTCTAGTAACACTTCTTTCTTTCACAACTCTATTAAAATTCGTAGAAGTGCTAATACAATCTCGGAGCTTGTTGCTGAAGATGGGAGTACTATTACTGATCCGGTTCATCTTAGTGATCATGTGGTTTCTTACTATCAGGCTAAATTCAATGGTGAGGATGGTCAGGTAAGTGACTCTCTTTTTGATTATGATCATGTTTCTATTTCTGTGGAAGAGTCGCATATGTTGGATGCTATTCCTACTTGTGATGAGATTAAACAGGCGATTTTTGATTTGGGAGCTGATAGTGCGCCAGGTCCAGATGGTTTCTCGGGGTGTTTTTATAGACATTGTTGGGAGATTATTCAAAAGGATCTGATTTTAGCGGTTACTTATTGCTGGTCCTCTAAAACCATTCCTAATGGGGTTAATTCTAGTCTTATTCTTTTGCTTGCAAAGGTTAGGGGAGCTGCTAGGTTGAAGAACTTTAGGCCGATTGGTTTAAGTAATTTCTTTTTTAAGATTTTTACTAAAATCTTGGCTACTAGGCTTGGTACGGTGTTGGGAAAATTGGTGTCTGAAGAGCAAGTAGCTTTCATGAAGGGTAGGAATATACATGAGAATATTAGTTTAGCTTCTGAGATGGTGAATGAATTGCACATCAAAAGGAAGGATGGTAATTTGGGTTTGAAGCTTGATATCTCTCAGGCTTTTGATACGGTGAGCTGGTCTTTTGTTCTTGAGGTTTTTAGAAGGTATGGTTTTTCTGAAGTATGGTGCTCTTGGATTTGGAAAATTCTGGATTCGGCGCGTATTTCTATTCTTCTTAATGGTAGTCCGGAGGGTTATTTCAAGATTAATAGGGGATTACGGCAGGGGGATCCTCTATCTCCTCTGATTTTTGTTTTGATTGAGGATGTGCTTAGCCGCAACATCTCTAAACTCTTTCAGAATAAGGATATGGCTTATATGGTAAAACGTAAGGGTATTGCTCCTACTCATTTATTTTTTGCTGATGATATTATGATTTTTTGCAAGGGAAATATGAAGAGTGTGAAGAATCTGGTGAAACTTTTGGAGAATTACCAACAAGCTTCTGGTCAGAGGGTTTGTAGGGAGAAGAGCAAGATCTACTTTGGTGGTGGGAC
This sequence comes from Papaver somniferum, assembly GCF_003573695.1. Classification (NCBI taxonomy): domain Eukaryota; kingdom Viridiplantae; phylum Streptophyta; class Magnoliopsida; order Ranunculales; family Papaveraceae; genus Papaver; species Papaver somniferum. The sequence goes on along the minus strand of NC_039367.1, from coordinate 106,889,551 downwards.
TTTGAGTAGGCGCCAGACCATTGCTTCTTTCTTAGGTATGGCAATTTCTAACTTTCCTGATAGATATTTGGGAGTTAAGGTGATGCCGGGGATGGTTAAGTATAGTCACATCAGCAATGTTGTTGATAAGTTGAGGGATCAACTTTCGGTTCTGAAAGGTAAGATGTTATCTTTTCAGGATAGGGTTGTGCTTGTTAAGAATGTTCTTTCGAGTTATTCTATTCATAACATGGCTGTGTACAAATGGCCGGTAAAATTCACACTTCAGTGTGAGCGTGTGATTCGTAATTTTCTGTGGTCGGGTGATTCTAATCTTTCTAGAGCTTTTGTAGTTGGTTTTGATAAGATTTGTAGTCCTTTAAAGGAAGGTGGTCTTGGGATCACTAGCCTAAGGACTATGAATAAAGCTTTGCTGATGAAATTGTGGTGGGATATAAAATCTTCTCGTAAGAGGTGGGCGAGGTTTTTGGAAGCCAAATTCACTTGTAGGGATGGTCGTATTAAGATGGCAGGGGTGAAATCTTCTATTCTTCCAGGTCTTCGTTGGGTTCATAAGGAGATGGTGAACAACACGAAATGTTTTATTGGTGACGGTAGGGATACTTCTTTATTCTTTGATATATGGTATGGAAATACAACCTTAGCTAGTGTTTTAAATCGCATGGATTTAGACAGATCAGCTCGTGTGAGTGATATTATTGTGCAAGGTGATTGGCAGATTCATGGAGTTCATTCACAACTCCTTTTAGGTGCTGGTGTGTTGCAACAGGATTTACCAAAAATTCATATGGGAGTGGATAGGCGTTTTTGGATGCCTGATTTACAAGGTAAATTTTCTGTCAAGTCAGCTAGGGAATTGATTAGGAAGAAATATCCTATTTTGAAGGAGGCGGGGTTGTTATGGAAGAGGGTGGTGCATCCTTCTTTGGCGGCTCAAAACTGGAAGTTTATTCGTGGTGCGTGTGCTACTCTTGATAAGGTACGTAGTAGATTTAAAATTCAACTTGCATCTAAATGTAGTGTGTGTCAGATTGAGGAGGAGTCTCTCCATCATATTCTTTGGAGCTGTAATTTTGCGCGTCAAGCTTGGAAGTGGATTGAAGGTATTTTCAAAATTAAACCTAATTATGATATCATTACTTCTTACCATAAGGCAAAAAATCATAGTGGTATTGTTAAGGATTTGTGGTTGGTAGTGAATTTGGTTGTGCGATCAGAATTATGGTTCACTAGGAATAAAAAAGTGTATGAAAAGAAGAAACCTTGTTGGTCTTTATTTCAAAAACGTGTTTTTAGTCTGATGCAAGATTATTCAGTTCGTATGAAGAGTTATATGCATAATTCTATGGATGACTTGAGAATTCTAGATTTCTTTAGGGTTCGGCATAGAAAGGTGAAGTTTATTGATCCCAAGGCATGTTTTTGGTTTCCTCCTAATGATAATGAATTGCTTTTGTGCACGGATGGCGCATCAAGAGGTAATCCTGGGGTGGCGGGAGCTGGTGCTGTTGCAAGGAATGCAAATTGTGAAGTGGTAGGTGCAATGTGTATTGGTTTGGGAGTTACTTCTAATTATTTGGCTGAATTGTATGGTATTATTGTGGGTATGGAGTGGGCAGTTCAGTGGGGTTATACGTGCATTGTTATTAGATCAGATTCTACAAGTGTGTTGAGGGCTTTAGAAGAAGATAACGTTCCTTGGTTTGCTAGGCAAAGATGGATGGAAGTTAAAGGTTTATATGGTTCAATTCGTTTTGAGCATTCTTTTAGAGAGGCAAATTTTGCAGCTGATACAATGGCAAAGCGTGGTTGTTTATTAGAGGACGGGGTTGGTTTTCACTTTGAAGGTCGACCAGTTTTTTTAAGTTCTATTGAGTTTCCAAATGTAATTTATTATCGTTTTAAATAGGTTTTAGGAGTTTTTTAGGGGTTTCTCTGATCCCTTTTCTCCTTCACCTTTCTTGTAAATATCTTTTTATATCAATATATTTGACTTAGCAAAAAAAAAAAAAAAAGTGAGGGAATTTGATGCACTGGTGAAAAGTTGAAGCTACACCTAGAATCCCATGTAGCCAAGGTCGACCAATTAACGCATTGTAGGGTGATTCTACATCAACGACACAGAATAAGATTTCAGAAGATATTCCTTTCAATGGAATTCGCATAGTAACCTCCCTTTTAGGCTTTTTAGCGGTACTATTAAAACCATATATCTTATATGTTGATAGTATAAGATCATCATCTCTTCCACCCATGGTTTTATAAGTATGATAAAATAAGATGTTCACAGAGCTTCCAGTATCGATTAGAATTCTATTGATTGCCCATGAATCTTCAGCTTCATCATCCTCATTTTTTTTTGGTTTTGGATTAATTTCTAATTTTACTACCAATGGATTGACATGCACCTCTTCTCCTTCGGGAATTTCTTCTGCGGTAAAAGAAATGATTTGTTTCTGCCATTCCTCTAGTGGCGAGATTTTCGCAATATTCATAGTTTCTCTTCTATCATTATCTCTTGTGAACACTCTACTCAAAACATTATCATGAAAATCTTTAATTGTCTTATATGAATGTATGATAGAATGACAGAATAGATTTTTTGCTTTTGCACCAACTTCTATGAAGAATGTTTCTTTCTTTTTCATCATATTCACTTTGTGATGTTCTGGTGGTGGTGGCAGTGGTTGAGATTATGGATGTCCTACCAGAAAGTCGTTTAGTTTTCCTTGATCTATCATTCTCAAAATAATTCTTTTTACATTTCTGCAATCATTTGTGGTATGTCCATGAAAATGATGATAAGAACAAAACTCATGACTTCTGTGGTTTGGAGGTGGTTCCGTTCCCATGTTCCATGGTGTTGGTATATTCTCCATCAAGATTATAGCTTCCCATATCTTCTACACACTTGCATTTATAGGTGGCATCTTGATTTATTCCCATACTACCTTGTGACCTCCTTGTCCTCTATTATAGTTTTGTCTTTGACCTCCATAAGTTTCTTGCAGTTGATCAAGTCTTTGAATCTTGTTATTTCCTCCACGATTATAGAAATTTATTTCTCTTTCATACTCTTCTTGATCTCGGCTTCCCATAGCTACTAGTTTCTGTTGATTGTTACTTGTCACCTTCTCTTGTTGCACTTGCGAAGTATTCGTCACTGTGCTTATTAGCTTGGGTAATAAGCTTGCATTCGCTGTTTGTGAGCTGGTCCTTCGCAACTGGATACGATTCCATTTCATTTTGCCTTTCCTCTAGAGCAATGTATTCTTCTTGAAGTTCTCGCAATTCAGTCATTGTGATCGTATTCTTGACTCTGAAAATTTGGACATACAATAGGTTTGTTGCAAACATAGCATTGATAAATGATAATATAAGATATATCTCATCTACACGGCCAGCCATTTCTCTACACATAGTTCTCCATCTTTTAGTCAGATGTTTCAAACTTTCACCAATCCTTTGTTTTAATCCAAACACATCTTCTATACCAGGTCGCGAGGAATTATTACTTCTATATGCCCCCAACAATGTAGTCTGCAAATGATTGAAGGAGGTTATTGTGTTCTTTGGTAGACCTTCAAACCATTTTAACGCCTCTCTTGTTAAGTTGGATGCGAAATATTTGCACAATACAGCATCATGATTTTCCCATTGTAACATGCACCTCACATAAGCTTTAATATGTTGAATTGTGCAAGTTGTTCCATCAAAAATGCTGGTTAATGCGGGCAAATTGCATTTCGGTGGTATTCCTCCTAATTGTACTTCCCTTGTAAATGGAGTTTTCGCAGATTGTTCTATTGCTTCATCCAATTGTCTTCTACCTACTTCTCCTCTATTATTTAGCATTCCTCTCATTTCTTCTAATTCTTTCAAGATTTGTTTATTTACACCTGGTATAGAAGATGTATTTGGATTAAAACAGAGGATTGGCGAAAGTTTGAAACACCTGACTAAAAGATGGAGAACTATGTGTAGCGAAATGGCTGGCCGTGTAGATGAGAGATATCTTATATTATCATTTATCAATGCTATGTTTGCAATAAACCTATTGTATGTCCAAATTTTCAGAGTCAAGAATACGATCACAATGACTGAATTGCGAGAACTCAAGAAGAATACATTGCTATAGAGGAAATAAAATGGAATCATATCCAGTTGCGAAATCCAACTCACAAACAACGAATGCAAGCTTATTACCCAAGCTAATAAACACAGTAGGGAATACTTCGCAAGTACAATAAGAGAAGGTGACGGGTAACAATCAACAGAAACTGGTGGCTATGGGAAGCCGAGATCAAAAGGAGTATGAAAGAGAAAGAAATTTCTACAATCGTGGTGGAAATAACAAGATTCAAAGATTCGATCAACCACAAGAAACTTATGGAGGTCAAAGACAAAACTATAATAGAGGACAAGGAGGTCACAAGGTAATATGGGAAGAAATCAAGATGCCACCTCTAAATGCAAGTGTGGAGAAAATATGGGAAGCTATAATTTTGATGGAGAATATAGCAACTCCATGGAACATGGGAACAGAACCGCCTACAAACCACAGAAGCCATGAGTTTTTTTATTACCATCATTTTCATGGACATACAACAAATGATTGCAGAAATGTAAAAATAATTATTTTGAGAATGATAGATCAAGGGAAACTAAACCACTTTTTGGTAGGGCAACCACAATCTCAACCATTGCCACCACCACCAGAGCATCACAAAGTAAACATAACGAAAAATAAGGAAACATTCTTCAAAGAAGTTGGTGCAAAAGCAAAGAATCTATTTTGTCACTCTATCATACATTCATATAAGACAATCGAAGATTTTCATGACAATGTTTTGAGTAGAGTGTTCGCAAGAGATAACGATGGAAGAGAAATTATGAATATTGCGAAAATCTCGCCACTAGAGGAATGGCAGAAACAAATCATTTCTTTTACCGCAGAAGAGATTCCCGAAGGTGAAGAGGTGCATGATAATCCATTGGTAGTAAAATTAGAAATTAATCCAAAACCGAATGAAGATGAGGATGATGAAGCTGAAGATTCATGGGCAATTAATAGAATTCTAATCGATACTGGAAGCTCTGTGAACATCTTATTTTATCATACTTATAAAACTATGGGAGGAACAGATGATGATCTTATACCATCAACATATAAGATATATGGTTTTAATGGTACTGCTAACAAGCCTAAAGGGGAGGTTACTATGCGAATTCCATTGAAGGGAATATCTTCCGAAATCTTATTCTGTGTCGTTGATGTAGAATCACCCTACAATGCGTTAATTGGTCGACCTTGGCTACATGGGATTCTAGGTGTAGCTTCAACTTTCCACCAGTGCATCAAATTCCCTCACCCCAGCGGTGTAGGAATCATAAAGGGAGATCGGTTTGAAGAAAATAGGTGTTACGAAACTGAGATGGAATCTTGCGAAGGAAGAGCAAACAAGAAGGAAAACTGGCGACACAAAATCAAAGATACACAGAGAAGTAAGAGGTTGATGGTGGATGCAATCGAAAGAAAAGAAGAAGAGATGTTGCAAAACTTATGCTAGTTCAGAATAAAAATGATGAACATACCATTACCAAGGAAGCAGTAGCAGAAAATAATAAAGAAGCAGAGGATGGCAAAGTTAATAAAAACAAGAAATGTATGAATGATTAAGTTGTTGCGACACTCTCGCAATAAGTAAAATTCTCAAAAATACATTTTATTGAATGACAAAATTGAGATTGCGAAATCTAAATACAATATGATGATGTGCGAGACTCTCACAGAGATAATGAATTTTACAGAAGACAATCAGAGAAAAATGACAAAAGAGAAAGGGGCAAACCTTTATGGCGTACACCCTAGTTCGCGAATGCAATTTCGCAAGAGGCAAATGTAAGACCTAAAGTACGTCATATAAGGGGGTACCTGTTGCATGGCTCAGGGAAAGGCTACACCGCTACCGCAACCTGAGTCATGGAGATTTGGGGTCAATAAAGCCCATCCGGGAGAGGAACCTTGGATTCTCAGCTTAAGCATATGACTTAGGTTGGGCGACTAAGGTAATAAGGACTCTCCCAAGGAGTGCAGATCTGATCAAGGAACCGAGGTACACAGTTGAGTCAACAGTGCCAGGGACATTTGAAGCGTACTTTGCCATTCTTGAAAAGTCTTGACTTATACTGCACTCGGCCTGAAGAAACCCCACTTAGGGTGCAGTCTCGTAACCATATGCCCTATAGGTAAAAGGGATAAGAGGCTGCGAAAACAACTGGTTGTTGTTAAGACTGGATGGGAGGAGCTAACCTTGTATGGTAGAAGTACGCCTCCTTGAAGGGGCAACCAGGGGGGAGATAAGGGCGGCACCCTCCATTAGGGAGCTGATAAGTGTCTTAAGACGCAAATGTCATGAGGCTTTTTATTCGCAAGGGTATTAAGGCTTGTCATATTTTTGCAACAATCCTGAAGAGGCAATAATACAAAAGAAAAGGATAAGACAAGATCAATAGGTTTTCGCATGAAAGTGCGAACACGTCCTGCGATTTCGTCGCAAGGCGGCAATGTCATGGGGATTTATTTTTGCAAGAATATTTAGGCCTGTCATATTGTCGCAACATTCCTGAAGAGGCCACAATACAAAAGAAAAAGTTAAGGCAAGATCAATGGGTTTTTGCATGAAAGTGCAAGGACGTCCTGCGATTTTGTCGCAATGACAAGAGGTGGCATAATAAGACCTTTAATTAGGAAGGCAAAATAAGACCACACAGGAATGAGATTTTGAAAAGAATCAAAATTCACTTCGCATAAGATTGCGAAGTTATACATAATTAACTGTGAAATTGAAGCATAAAATAAGAAAAATTTATAAAATCTCTCATTTGGACACAAATAACAGAGGCAAGTATGGGATTGAATGAAATTAGAAAATGTTATTTGTCTCCATATGATAGATTTACTGAAAGATTCAAAAATTAATGATTATATTTATTAACTTTATTGCAAGGAAGAATTGTTTTAATGAATGCAGGTCAAAATAAAAGAAACACAAATATGCGGAAAGAAGGAATAAATGTACAAGTATTACAGAAGATCAAAGAAAGAAACAAATACTACTTCTTAGTTGATCCTTCATCATCTTCATCAGACTTGTTCCTTTCTTCGTCTGCATCAGAACTTTTATCTCCATTAGAACCTTCATCACTATCAGATTCTTCATCATCAGCTTCGCTATCAAAGATGGTCAGACTAGGAATGTTCTTTGGGATCTCCTCCAAGAGACAAGGATAATCAGAGTGAGGAATATTATGGTCATCACAAACCATTTGAATAGTTTGATTGCGAAAATGCAGAGCGTCGTTCTTAAAGTTCGCAATAGTGATCTTGATTTGATTCTTTAATCTAGAATACTTGTCGTTGCGAGATGAAAGATTCTTTGAAGGTTCCTCTTTTTCAGCTTCAAGTTCCTCAATTCTTTCGCGATATCTACTTTCAGAATCTGCGAGCAAAAGGAAATCAATTAATAACTTGATGAAAATTCATAAGAAACAAAAGATTAATGAAGAAGAACAGTTAATAACCTTCTCTGTCAAAAATAAAGCCCCATTACATTGACGTATTGCGACGAAATCGCAGGACGTCTTCGCACTTTCATGCGAAAACCCATTAATCTCGTCTTATCTTTTTCTTTTGTATTATTGCCTCTTCAGGATTGTCGCACAAATATGACAATCCTTAATACCCTTGCGAGTAAAAACCGTCATGATATTTGCGTCTTAAGACACTTATCATCTCCCTAATGGAGGGTGTCTCCCTTATCTTCCCCCTGGCTGCCCCTTCAAGGAGGCGTACCTCTACCATACAAGGTTGGCTCCTCCCATCCGGTCTTAACAACAACCAGTTGTTTCCGCAGCCTCTTATCCATTTTACCTATTGGGCTTATGGTTACGAGACTGCACCCTAAGTGGGGTTTTCTTCGGGCCGAGTGCAGTATAATCCAAGACTTGTCAAGAATGGCAAGGTACGCTCCAGACGCCCCTGGCAATTTTGACTCAACCGTGTACCTCGGCGCCTTGGTCATATTCTGCACTCCTTGGGAGAGTCCTTATTACCTTAGTCGCCCAACCTAAGTCATATGCTTAAGCTGAGAATCCAGGGTGCCTCTCCCAGATGGGCTTTATTGACCCCAAATCTCCATGACTCAGGTTCCGGGGGCGGTGTAGCCTTTCCCTGAGCCATGCAATAGGTACCCCCTTATATGACGTACTTTAGGTCTTACATTTGCCTCTTGCGAAATTGTATTCGCGAACTAGGGTGTACGCCATAAAGGTTCTCCCCTTTCTCTTTTGTCATTGTTCTCTGATTGTCTTTTGTAGAATTCATTATCTCTGCGAGATTCTCGCACATCATCATATCGTATTTGCACTTCTCAATCTCTTTTTTATCATTCAGTAAAATGTACTTTTAAGAATTTTATTTTTTGCGAGAGTGTCGCAACAAATCAATCATTCATGCACTTCTTATTTTTATTACCTTTGCCATTCTCTGCTTCTTTGTTATTTTCTGCTACTGCTTCCTTGGTAGTGGTATGTTCACCATTTCTTATTCTGAGCTAGCATTAGTTCGTAACATTTCTTCTTCTTTTCATTCGATTGCATCCACCATAAATCTCTCACTTCTTTGTGTCTCTTTGATTTTGTGTCGCCAACTTTTCTTCTTGTTTGCTCTTCCTTCCCAGGATTCTACCTCAGTTTCTTAACACCTCTTTCCTTCAACCCAATCTCCCTTTATGACTCCTACACCGTTGGGGTGAGGGAATTTGATGCACTGGTGGAAAGCTGAAGCTACACCTAGAATCCCATGTAGCCAAGGTCGACCAATTAATGCATTTTAGGGTGATTCTACGTCAACGACACAGAACAAGATTTCAGAAGATATTCCCTTCAATGGAATTCACATAGTAACCTCCCCTTTAGGCTTGTTGGCAGTACCATTAAAACCATATATCTTATATGTTGATGGTATAAGATCATCATCTCTTCCTCCCATAGTTTTATAAGTATGATAAAATAAGATGTTCACAGAGCTTCCAGTATCGATTAGAATCCTATTAATTTCCCATTCAGCTTCATCATCCTCATCTTCTTTCGGTTTTGGATTAATTTCTAATTTTACCACCAATGGATTGTCATGTACTTCTCCACCTTCCGGGACTTCTTCTGCGGTAAAAGAAACAGTCTGTTTCTGCCATTCCTCTAGTAGCGAGATTTTCGCAATATTCATAATTTCTCTTCCATCATTGTCTCTTGCGAACACTCTACTCAAAACATTGTCATGAAAATCTTCAATTGTCTTGTATGAATGTACGATAGAGTGACAGAATAGATTCTTTGCTTTTGCACCAACTTTTATGAAGAATATTTCCTTCTTTTTCATCGTGTTTACTTTGTGATGTTCTGGTGGTGGTGGTGGAAATCTTTGAGATTGTGGGTGCCCTACCAAAAAGTGGTTTAGTTTTCCTTGATCTATCATTCTCAGAATAATTCTTTTTACATTTCTGCAATCATTTGTGGTATGACCATGAAAATGATGATAAGAACAGAACTCATGACTTTTGTGGTTTGGAGGTGGTTCTGTTCCCATGTTCCATGGTGTTGGTATATTCTCCATCAAAATTATAGCTTCCCATATTTTCTCCACACTTGCATTTAGAGGTGGCATCTTGATTTCTTCCCATACTACTTTGTGACCTCCTTATCCTCTATTATAGTTTTGTCTTTGACCTCCATAAGTTTCTTGCGGCTGATCGAGTCTTTGAATCTTGTTATTTCCACCACGATTGTAGAAATTTCTTTCTCTTTGGTACTCCTCTTGATCTCGGCTTCCCATAGCCACCAGTTTCTGTTGATTGATGCCCGTCACCTTTTCTTGTTGTACTTGCGAAGTGCTCGACACTGTGTTTATTAGTTTGGGTAATAAACTTGCATTCGCTGTTTGTGAACTGGTGTTCGCAACCGGGTATGATTCCATTTCATTTTTCCTTTCCTCTAGAGCAATATATTATTCTTGAAGTTCTCGCAATTCAGTCATTGTGATCATATTCTTGACTCTGAAAATTTGGATATACAATAGATTGGTTGCAAAGATAGCATTGATAAATGATAAGATAAGATATCTCTCATCCACACGGCCAGCCATTTCGCTACACATAGTCCTCCATCTTTTAGTTAGGTGCTTCAAACTTTCGCCAATCCTTTGTTTTAATCCAAACACGTCTTCAATACCAGGTCGCGAAGAATTGTTACTTATATTTCCCCCAGGAATATAGTCTGCAAATGATTGAAGGATGTTATTGAATTCTTTGGTAGACCTTCGAACCATTTTAACGCCTCCCCTGTTAATCTGTATGCAAAATACTTGCATAATACGACATCATGATTTTCCCATTGCAACATGCACCTCACGTAGGCTTTAATGTGTTGAATTGCACAAGTTGTTCCATCAAAAATGTTGGTTAATGCGGGCAAATTGCATTTCCGAGGTATTCCTCTTAGTTGTACTTCCCTTGTAAATGGAGTTTTCGCAGCTTCTTCTATAGCTTCATCTAATTGTCTTCTGCCTATTTCTTCTCTATTATTTAGCATTCCTCTCATTTCTTCTAATTCTTTTAAGATTTGTTTATTTACACCTGAATTTTGATCCATTGGTCTTTTTTAATTTCGCCTCCCTTCTTCTGCGTTCATGTCTTTCTTCTCTCGCGAAATTTTGCATTTCTTCTTCATCATCCTCATCTCTTCTTCTTCCGCGATTCTCTTCCTCATCTCTATCTAGAATTCGCATATGATGGTGTCTTTCATTTTCCCCTCCATGATTTTGTTCATTTCTTATCAATTCCATTCGCTGTCTTTCAGCCATCCTCTATACTCTATCATACTCTTCATTGATATTACCGTTATTCCGGTTTTGTGTACGCCTTCTTTCTCGATTTTCGTGATTGTTCTGGCGAATTGTCTCCTGAAGCTCTTGTTCTTCCATTTCCTCTCTCAATTTTTCACGTTCGCAAATTAAACATGCTTGTTCAGCATAATGTCTTTCAATTTCTTCTTCAATCGTTTGTTGATTTCTTTGAGCTTCTCTCTCATGTAAAATTCTCCTTCCTTCCTCTCGATTCCCTTCGCCATCTTGATTATTTCGTCCCTGACGTTGTTCATTCTCTTGATTTCTATCATTTTGCTTATCATCAAAAGTTTCATTTTATGGAACGTAACGATCATCAGTCCTTTCTCTATCTTCGTGATGTTCTTCATTAGGATTTTGTATTTCTTCTCGAATATTATTTCCAGCATTAAATGTGGGTGAGTTTCGCCTCATTTCTCTTCTAGTCGATCTTGAATATGATCTTGTAGTACTTCTCGATCTTCTACTCTGTAGTCTCATATTTTCCATCCTCAATTCGTGATTTTTCCTTGTTAGATTTGCACGTTCTTCCGCCTCAGCTCTTCTTTCTTCATGTATTCTTCTTCTCAGCGTTTTTAGCGCTCCAATTTCCTCATCTCCATGAATTATTCCTTCATTTGTTTCTTGATTTCTCCCTACCTGTCTATGGTTCCTGGTTTGCTGCTCTTCTTCTACTTCTTCTGCTGAATTTGATCACCAAGTGTGTACGCTCACTCTATCATAATCCATAGTTCTATTTTGTACCGGTGTTTGTTGAACTGGTTGTTGAATTTGATTTTCTCTATCATTTCTCTTTCTATTAGATTCTCCCATTTCACTTCTTTCCCTTCCAGCAAGTCTCTTGCTTCTTCTAACAGTAGTTAGTTGTTCTGATGTATTTCTTCTTCTAGCCATTTCTTCAATATTAATGAATTGCAAGAGATTATGTAAAATTCTTAACCAATTACTCCAAATCTTCACAAATCTCAATATTGATCTTCAATTTTTTCTAGAACAATCTTTAATCCCTCCCTGTTTCTAGCGCCATTATGTAGTTGCAGGAAATCCCACACTACACCCCTCACAAGATTTCATTAACATTCAACTCATTTGTGGATTAACAATCTTAATTTTATTGATGAATCTTTGAAAAATATTACAAGAAAAGATAAAGGAATCAAGAATAACTACTGCCCTAAATTTTCTCTCTCCTATTTACTTGCTTCTCACTCAGAAAAGATCTCTCCCCTTTCCTTTACAACCGAACGGCTATTTATAGGGAATTACATAGTGGATGACAACTAATCTGTCCTTTATTTTCGGATATGGCTTGCGACATTCTCGCAACCTTACATATGTTAATCTCGCGAACTCCCTAATTTTTGCAGGACCATCACATTTTTCTCATGATTTAGCTGACGTCGTTTATTATTTCGTTTCTGAAATTGTTCTGCGATACTGCTGTGTTCTGTTGTTAATAATTTCGTTGAGTCATTATTGCTGCGAGATTCTGATCCTACAACTAAAGAGCCCTGAAAGAGGTCTGAGAAACTCTAAAAAGCTCAGGAAGACTCTTAAAAAGCTTTGAAAAGCTTAAATTTAATTATACTCAGTAGCACTGAGATCTACAAGCAAGGAGATTCATTAATAATGATAATAACAAATCCCTACAATAGTGAAGATCAACTTTGAATGTTCTCTAAAAATCCTTGAAAACTCTAAAAAACACTGAAAACTCTAAAAAGCCCTAAAATATCTAAAGAGCTCCGAAAAATCTAAAGAGCTCTGAAAACTCTAAAAATCTCTGAAAAGGCTTTAAGTTAATTATATTTGTAGCACTAGTATCTACTAGCCAGGGGATTCTTTAAACCCAACTGAAAGTAAATTCTTTATAAAGAATGATACTACCAAAATTCCCTATAATAATGAAGATTATCTTTGAATGTTTCCTAAAAACCCTAAAAACACTAAAGAGCCCTGAAAGAGCTCTGAGAAACTCTAAAAAGCTCAAGAAGACTCTTAAAAGCTTTAAAAAGCTTAAATTTAATTATACTCTGTAGCACTGAGATCTACAAGCAAGGAGATTCGTTAAAGAATGATAATAACAAATCCCTACAATAGTGAAGATTAACTTTGAATGTTCTCTAAAAAGCCTTGAAAACTCTAAAAAAACCCTGAAAACTCTAAAAAGCCCTAAAATATCTAAAGAGCTCTGAAAAACTCTAAAAAACTCTGAAAAGGCTTTAAGTTAATTATATTTCGTAGCACTAGTATCTACTATCTAGGGGATTATTTAAACCCAACTGAAAGTAACTTAATACTTTATAAAAAATGATACTAACAAAATTCCTTACAATAATAAACATTATCTTTGATTGTTTCCTAAAAACCCTAAAAACACTAAAGAGCCCTGAAAGAGCTCTGAGAAACTCGAAAAAGCTCAGGAAGACTCCAACAATCTTTGAAAAGATTTAATTTTATTATACTTCGAAGCACTAGGATCTACAAGTTAGGAGATTCGTTTAAGAATGATAATAACAAACCACTACAATAGTGAAGATCAACTTTGAATGTTCTCTAAAAAGCCTTGAAAACTCTAAAAAAACCTGAAAACTCTAAAAAGCCCTAAAATATCTAAAAAGCTCTGAAAAACTCTAAAAAGCTCTGAAAAAACTTTAAGTTAATTATATTTCGTAGCACTAGTATCTACTAGTCAAGGGATTCTTTAAACCCAACTAAAAGTAACTTAATTCTTTATAAAGAATGATACTAACAAAATTTCCTACAATAATGAAGATTATCTTTGAATGTTTCCTAAAAACCCTAAAAACACTAAAGAGCCCTAAAAGAGCTCTGAGAAACTCTAAAAAGCTCAAGAAGACTCCAACAAGCTTTGTAAAGCTTAAATTTAATTATACTCTGTAGCACTGGGATCTACAAGCTAGGAGATTCGTTTAATAATGATAATAAAAAATCCCTACAATAGTGAAGATCAACTTTGAATGTACTCTAAAAAGCCTTGAAAACTCTAAAAAAACCTGAAAACTCTAAAAAGCCATAAAATATCTAAAGAGCTTTGAAAAACCCTAAAAAGCTCTGAAAAAGCTTTTAAGTTAATTATATTTCATAGCACCAATATCTACTAGCCAGGGGATTTCTTAAAGCCAACTGAAAGTAACTTAATTCTTTATAAAGAATGATACTAACAAAATTCCCTACAATAATGAAGATTACCTTTGAATGTTTCCTAAATACCTAAAAACACTAAAGAGCCCTGAAAGAGATCTGAGAAACTCCAAAAAGCTCATGAAGACTCCAACAAGCTTTGAAAAGCTTTAATTTAATTATACTTCGAAGCACTAGGATCTATAAGCTAGGAGATTCGTTTAAGAATGATAATAACAAACCCCTACAATAGTGAAGATCAACTTTGAATGTTCTCTAAAAAGCCTTGAAAACTCTAAAAAAACCTGAAAACTATAAAAAGCCCTAAAATATCTAAAGAGCTCTGAAAAAATCTAAAAAGCTCTGAAAACTTTAAGTTAATTATATTTCGTAGCACTAGTATCTACTAGCCAGGGGATTCTTTAAACCCAACTGAAAGTAACTTAATTCTTTATAAAGAATGATACTAACAAAATTTCCTATAATAATGAAGATTATCTTTGAATGTTTTGTAAAACCCTAAAAACACTAAAGAGCCATGAAAGAGCTTTGAGAAACTCTAAAAAGCTCAGGAAGACTCTTAAAATCTTTGAAAAGCTTCAATTTAATTATACTCCGTAGCACTGAGATCTAGAAGCTAGGAGATTCGTTAAAGAATGATAGTAACAAATCCCTACAATAGTGAAGATCAACTTTGAATGTTCTATAAAAAGCCTTAAACTCTAAAAAAACCTAAAAACTCTAAAACGCGCTAAAATATCTAAAGAGCTCTAAAAAATCTAAAGAGCTCTGAAAAACACTAAAAAGCTCTGAAAACGCTTTAAGTTAATTATATTTCGTAGCACTAGTATCTACTAGCCAGGGGATTCTTTAAACCCAACTGAAAGTAACTTAATTATTTATAAAGAATGATACTAACAAAATTCCCTAAAATAATGAAGATTATCTTTGAATGTTTCCTAAAACCACTAAAGAGCCCTGAAAGAGCTCTGAGAAACTCTAGAAAGCTCAGGAAGACTCTTAAAAGCTTTAAAAAGCTTAAATTTAATCATACTTCGTAGTACTGGGATCTACAATCTAGGAGATTCGTTAAAGAATGATAATAACAAATCCCTACAATAGTGAAGATGAACTTTGAGTGTTCTCTAAAAAGCCTTGAAAACTCTAAAAAAAAACCCCGAAAACTCTAAAAATCCCTAAAATATCTAAAGAGCTCTGAAAAACTCTAAAAAGGTCTGAAAACCTTTAAGTTAATTATATTTCGTAGCACTAGTATCTACTAGCCAGGGGATTCTTTAAACCCAACTGAAAGTAACTTAATTCTTTATAAAGAATGATACTAACAAAATTCCCTACAATAATGAAGATTATCTTTGAATGTTTCCTAATAACCCTAAAAACACTAAAGAGCCCTGAAAGAGCTCTGAGAAACTCTAAAAAGCTCAGGAAGACTCTTAAAAGCTTTGAAAAGCTAAAATTTAATTATACTCCGTAGCACTGAGATCTACAAGCAAGGATATTCGTTAAAGAATGATAATAAGAAATCCCTAAAATAGTGAAGATTAACTTTGAATGTTCTCTAAAAATCCTTGAAAACTCTAAAAAACCCTCAAAACTCTAAAAATCCCTAAAATATCTAAAGAGCTCTGAAAAATCTAAAGAGCTCTGAAAACCTCTAAAAAGCTCTGAAAAGGCTTTAAGTTAATTATATTTTGTAGCACTAGTATCTACTACCCAGGGGATTCTTTAAACCCAACTGAAAGTAAATTAATTCTTTATAAAGAATGATACTAAAAAAATTCCATATAATAATGAAGATCATCTTTGAATGTTTCCGAAAAACCCTAAAAAAACTAAAGAGCCCTGAAAGAGCTCTGAGAAACTCTAAAAAGCTCAGGAAGACTCTTAAAAGCTTTAAAAAGCTTCAATTTAATTATACTCCGTAGCACCGAGATCTACAAGCTAGGAGAATCGTTAAAGAATGATAATAACAAATCCCTACAATAGTGAAGATCAACTATGAATGTTCTCTAAAAAGCCTTGAAAACTCTAAAAAACCCTGAAAACTCTAAAAAGACCTAAAATATCTAAAGAGCTCTGAAAAAGCTTTAAGTTAATTATATTTCGTAGCACTAGTATCTACTAGCCAAGGGATTCTTTAAACCCAACTGAAAGTAACTTAATTCTTTATAAAGAATGATACTAACAAAATTCCCTACAATAATGAAGATTATCTTTGATTGTTTCCTAAAAACCCTAAAATCACTAAAGAGCCCTGAAAGAGCTCTGAGAAACTCTAAAAAGCTCAGGAAGACTCTTAAAAGCTTTGAAAAGCTTCAAAATAATTATACTCCGTAGCACTGAGATCTACAAGCTAGGAGATTCGTTTAAGAATGATAATAACAAACCCCTACAATAGTGAAGATCAACTTTGAATGTTGTCTAAAAAGCCTTGAAAACTCTAAAAAACCCTGAAAACTCTAAAATGCCCTAAAATATCTAAAGAGCTCTAAAAAACTCTAAAAATCTCTGAAAAACTTTAAGTTAATTATATTTCGTAGCACTAGTATCTACTAGCCAGGGGATTCTTTAAACCCAAGTGAAAGTAATTTAATTCTTTATAAAGAATGATACTAACAAATTTCCTATAATAATGAAGATTATCTCTGTATGTTTCCTAAAAACCCTAATAACACTAAAGAGACCTGAAAGAGCTCTGAGAAACTCTAAAAATCTCAGGAAGACTCTTCGAATCCTTAAAAAGATTCAATTTAATTATACTCCGTAGCACTGAGATCTACAAGCTAGGAAATTCGTTAAAGAATGATAATAACAAATCCCTACAATAGTTAAGATCAATTTTGAATGTTCTCTAAAAAGCCTTGAAAACTCCAAAAAACCTGAAAACTTTAAAAAGCCCTAAAATATCTAAAGAGCTCTGAAAAACTCTAAAAAGCTCTGAAAAAGCTTTAAGTTAATTATATTTTGTAGCGCTAGTATCTACTATCCAAGGGATTCTTTAAACCCAACTGAAAGTAAATTAAATTTTTATAAAGAATGATACTAAAAAAATTCCCTATAATAATGAAGATTATCTTTGAATGTTTCCTAAAAACCCTAAAAACACTAAAGAGCTCTGAGAAAATCTAAAAAGCTCAGGAAGACTCTTAAAAGCTTTGAAAAGCTTAAATTTAATTATACTCCGTAGCACTGAGATCTACAAGCAAGGAGATTCGTTAAATAATGATAATAACAAATCCCTAAAATAGTGAAGATTAACTTTGAATGTTCTCTAAAAAGCCTTGAAAACTCTAAAAATCCCTGAAAACTCTAAAAATCCCTAAAATATCTAAAGAGCTCTGAAAAACTCTAAAAAGCTCTGAAAACTTTAAGTTAATTATATTTTGTAGCACTAGTATCTACTAGCCAGGGGATTCTTTAAACCCAACTGAAAGTAACTTAATTCTTTATAAAGAATGATACTAACAAAATTTCCTATAATAATGAAGATTATCTTTGAATGTTTTGTAAAACCCTAAAAACACTAAAGAGCCATAAAAGAGCTCTGAGAAACTCTAAAAAGCTCAAGAAGACTCTTAAAATCTTTGAAAAGCTTCAATTTAATTATACTCCGAAGCACTGAGATCTAGAAGCTAGGAGATTCGTTAAAGAATGATAATAACAAATCCCTACAATAGTGAATATCAACTTTGAATGTTCTCTAAAAATCCTTGAAACTCTAAAAAACCCTGAAAACTTTAAAAAGCCCTAAAATATCTAAAGAGCTCTGAAAAACTCTAAAAAGCTCTGAAAAAGCTTTAAGTTAATTATATTTCGTAGCACTAGTATCTACTAGCCAGGGGATTCTTTAAATCCAACTGAAAGTAACTTAATTATTTATAAAGAATGATACTAGCAAAATTCCCTATAATAATGAAGAATGTCTTTGAATGTTTCCTAAAAACCCTAAAAACACTAAAGAGCCCTGAAAGAGCTCTGAGAAACTCTAAAAATCTCAAAAAACACTCTTAAAAGCTATGAAAAGCTTCAATTTAATTATACTCCGTAGCACTGAGATATACAAGCTAGGAGATTCATTAAAGAATGATAATAACAAATCCCTGCAATAGTGAAGATTAACTTTGAATGTTCTCTAAAAAGCCTTGAAAACTCTAAAGAAACCCTGAAAACTCTAAAAATCCCTAAAATATCTAAAGAGCTCTGAAAAACTCTAAAAAGCTCTGAAAACGCTTTAAGTTAATTATATTTCGTAGCACTAGTATCTACTAGCCAGGGGATTCTTTAAACCCAACTGAAAGTAACTTAATTCTTTATAAAGAATGATACTAAAAAAATTCCTTACGATAATGAAGATTATCTTTGAATGTTTCCTAAAAACCCTAAAAACCCTAAAGAGCCCTGAAAGAGCTCTAAGAAACTCTAAAAAGCTCAGGAAGACTCTTAAAAGATTTGAGAAGCTTAAATTTAATTATACTCCGTAGCACTGAGATCTACAGGCAAGGAGATTCGTTAAAGAATGATAATAACAAATCCATATAATAGTGAAGATCAAAATTGAATGTTCTCTAAAAATCCTTGAAAACTCTAAAAAAACCCTAAAAACTCTCAAAATCCCTAAAATATCTAAAGAGCTCTGAAAAATCTAAAGAGCTCTGAAAACTCTAAAAAGCTTTAAAATGTCTAAAGATCTCTGAAAAATCTAAAGAGCTCAGAAAAACTCTAAAAAGTTCTGAAAAAGCTTTAAGTTAATTATATTTTGTAGCACCAGTACCTAGTAGCCAGTGGATTCTTTAAAGCCAACTAAAAGTAACTTAATTCTTTATATAGAATAATACTAACAAAATTCCCTACAATAATGAAGATTATCTTTGAATGTTTCCTAAAAACCCTAAAAACACTAAAGAGCCCTGAAAGAGCTATGAGAAACTCTAAAAAGCTCAGGAAGACTCCAACAAGCTTTGAAAAGCTTAAATTTAATTATACTTTGTAGCACTGGGATCTACAAGCTAGGAGATTCATTTAAGAATGATAATAAAAAATCCCTATAATAGTGAAGATCAACTTTGAATGTTCTCTAAAAAGCCTTGAAAACTCTAAAAAAACCTGAAAACTCTAAAAAGCCCTAAAATATCTAAAAAGAGCTCTGAAAAACTCTAAAAAGCTCTGAAAAAGCTTTAAGTTAATTATATTATGTAGCACCAGTATCTAGTAGCCAGTGGATTCTGTAAAGCCAACTGAAAGTAACTTAATTCTTTATAAAGAATGATACTAACAAAATTCCCTACAATAATGAAGATTACCTTTGAATGTTTCCTAAATACCTAAAAACACTAAAGATCCCTAAAAGAGCTCTGAGAAACTCCGAAAAGCTCATGAAGACTCCAACAAGCTTTGAAAAGCTTTAATTTAATTATACTTCGAAGCACTAGGATCTACAAGCTAGGAGATTCGTTTAAGAATGATAAAAAAAACCCCTACAATAGTGAAGATCAACTTTGAATGTTCTCTAAAAAGCCTTGAAAACTCTAAAAAGCCCTAAAATATCTAAAGAGCTCTGAAAAACTCTAAAAAGCTCTGAAAAAGCTTTAAGTTAATTATATTATGTAGCACCAGTATCTAGTAGCCAGTGGATTCTTTAAAGCCAACTGAAAGTAACATAATTCTTTATAAAGAATGATACTAACAAAATTCCTTACAATAATGAAGATTACCTTTGAATGTTTCCTAAATACCTAAAAAACACTAAAGAGCCCTAAAAGAGCTCTGAGAAACTCCAAAAAGCTCATGAAGACTCCAACAAGCTTTGAAAAGCTTTAATTTAATTATACTTCGAAGCACTAGGATCTACAAGCTAGGAGATTCGTTTAAGAATGATAATAACAAACCCCTACAATAGTAAAGATCAACTTTGAATGTTCTCTAAAAAGCCTTGAAAACTCTAAAAAAACCTAAAAACTCTAAAAAGCCCTAAAATATCTAAAGAGCTCTGAAAAACTCTAAAAAGCTCTGAAAACTTTAAGTTAATTTTGTTTCGTAGCACTAGTATCTACTAGCCAGGGGATACTTTAAACCCAACTAAAAGTAACTTAATTCTTGATAAAGAATGATACTAACAAAATTCCCTACAATAATGAAGATTACCTTTGAATGTTTCCTAAAAACCCAAAAAACACTAAAGAGCCCTGAAAGAGATCTGAGAAACTCTAAAAAGCTCAAGAAGATTCTTAAAAGCTTTAAAAAGCTTAAATTTAATTATACTCCGTAGCACTGAGATCTACAAGAAAGGAGATTCGTTAAAGAATGATAATAACAAATCCCTAAAATAGTGAAGATTAACTTTGAATGTTCTCTAAAAAGCCTTGAAAGATCTAAAAAACCCTGAAAACTCCAAAAAGACCTAAAATATCTAAAGAACTCCGAAAAATCTAAAGAGCTCTGAAAAACTCTAAAAATCTCTGAAAAAGCTTTAAGTTAATTATATTTCGTAGCACTAGTATCTACAAGCCAGGGGATTCTTTAAACCCAACTGAAAGTAACTTAATTCTTTATAAAGAATGATACTAACAAAATTCCCCACAATAATGAAGATTATCTTTGATTGTTTCCGAAAAACCCTAAAAACACTAAAGAGCCCTGAAAGAGCTCTGAGAAACTCTAAAAAGCTCAGGAAGACTCTTAAAAGCTTTGAAAAGCTTCAATTTAATTATACTCCGTAGCACTGAGATCTACAAGCTAGGAGATTCGTTAAAAAATGATGATAAAAAATCCCTATAATAGTGAAGATCAACTTTGAATGTTCTCTAAAAATCCTTGAAAACTCTAAAGAAACCCTGAAAACTCTAAAAAGCCCTAATATATCTAAAGAGCTCTGAAAAACTCTAAAATGCTCTGAAAAAGCTTTAAGTTAATTATATTTCGTAGCACTAGTATCAACTAGCCATGGGATTCTTTAAACCCAACTGAAAGTGACTTAATTCTTTATAAAGAATGATACTAACAAAATTCCCTACAATAATGAAGATTATCTTTGAATGTTTCCTAAAAACCCTAAAAACACTAAAGAGCCCTGAAAGAGCTCTAAGACACTCTAAAAAGCTCAGGAAGTCTCTTAAAAGATTTGAGAAGCTTAAATTTAATTATACTCCGTAGGACTGAGATCTACAAGCAAGGAGATTCGTTAAAGAAATATAATAACAAATCCCTACAATAGTGAAGATCAACTTTGAATGTTCTCTAAAAAGCCTTGAAAACTCTAAAAAACCCTAAAAACTCTAAAAAGCCCTAAAATATCTAAAGAGCTCTGGAAAATCTAAAGAGCTCTCAAAACTCTAAAAAGCTTTAAAATGTCTAAAGATCTCTGAAAAATCTAAAGAGCTCTGAAAATCTCTAAAAAGATCTGAAAAAGCTTTAAGTTAATTATATTTCGTAGCACCAGTATCTACTAGCCAGTGGATTCTTTAAAGCCAACTGAAAGTAACTTAATTCTTTATATAGAATGATACTAACAAAATTCCCTACAATAATGAAGATTATCTTTGAATGTTTCCTAAAAACCCTAAAAACACTAAAGAGCCTTGAAAGAGCTCTGAGAAACTCTAAAAAGCTCAGGAAGACTCCAACAAGCTTTGAAAAGCTTAAATTTAATTATACTCCGTAGCACTGAGATCTACAAGCAAGGAGATTCGTTAAAGAATGATAATAACAAATCCCTAAAATAGTGAAGATTAACTTTGAATGTTCTCTAAAAAGCCTTGCAAGATCTAAAAAACCCTGAAAACTCCAAAAAGACCTAAAATATCTAAAGAGCTCTGAAAAATCTAAAGAGCTCTGAAAAACACTAAAAAGCTCTGAAAAAGCTTTAAGTTAATTATATTTCATAGCACTAGTATCTACTAGCCAGGGGATTCTTTAAACCCAACTGAAAGTAACTTAATTCTTTATAAAGAATGATATTAACAAAATTCCCTACAATAATGAAGATTATCTTTGATTGTTTCCTAAAAACCCTAAAATCACTAAAGAGCCCTGAAAGAGCTATGAGAAACTCTAAAAAGCTCAGGAAGACTCTTAAAAGCTTTGAAAATCTTCAATTTAATTATACTCCGTAGCACTGAGATCTACAAGCTAGGAGATTCATTAAATAATGATAATAACAAATCCCTACAATAGTGAAGATCAACTTTGAAAGTTCTCTAAAAAGCCTTGAAAACTCTTAAGAAACCCTGAAAACTCTAAAAAGCCGTAAAATATCTAAAGAGCTCTGAAAAACTCTAAAATGCTCTGAAAAAGCTTTAAGTTAATTATATTTCGTAGCACTAGTATCAACTAGCCATGGGATTCTTTAAACCCAACTGAAAGTGACTTAATTATTTATAAAGAATGATACTAACAAAATTCCCTACAATAATGAAGATTTTCTTTGAATGTTTCCTAAAAACCCTAAAAACACTAAAGAGCCCTGAAAGAGCTCTAAGACACTCTAAAAAGCTCAGGAAGTCTCTTAAAAGATTTGAGAAGCTTAAATTTAATTATACTCCGTAGGACTGAGATCTACAAGCAAGGAGATTCGTTAAAGAAATATAATAACAAATCCCTACAATAGTGAAGATCAACTTTGAATGTTCTCTAAAAAGCCTTGAAAACTCTAAAAAACCCTAAAAACTCTAAAAAGCCCTAAAATATCTAAAGAGCTCTGGAAAATCTAAAGAGCTCTGAAAACTCTAAAAAGCTTTAAAATGTCTAAAGATCTCTGAAAAATCTAAAGAGCTCTGAAAATCTCTAAAAAGATCTGAAAAAGCTTTAAGTTAATTATATTTCGTAGCACCAGTATCTACTAGCCAGTGGATTCTTTAAAGCCAACTGAAAGTAACTTAATTCTTTATATAGAATGATACTAACAAAATTCCCTACAATAATGAAGATTATCTTTGAATGTTTCCTAAAAACCCTAAAAACACTAAAGAGCCTTGAAAGAGCTCTGAGAAACTCTAAAAAGCTCAAGAAGACTCCAACAAGCTTTGAAAATCTTAAATTTAATTATACTCTGTAGCACTGGGATCTACAAGCAAGGAGATTCGTTAAAGAATGATAATAAGAAATCCCTAAAATAGTGAAGATTAACTTTGAATATTCTCTAAAAAGCCTTGGAAACTCTAAAAAACCCTCAAAACTCTAAAAATCCCTAAAATATCTAAAGAGCTCTGAAAAATCTAAAGAGCTCTGAAAAACTCTAAAAAGCTCTGAAAAGGCTTTAAGTTAATTATATTTCGTATCACTAGTATCTACTAGCCAGGGGATTCTTTAAACCCAACTGAAAGTAACTTAATTCTTTATAAAGAATGATACTAACAAAAGTCCCTATAATAATGAAGATCATCTTTGAATGTTTCCTAAAATCCTAAAAATACTAAAGAGCCCTGAAAGAGCTCTGAGAAACTCTAAAAATCTCAGGAAGACTCTTAAAAGCTTTAAAAAGCTTCAATTTAATTATACTCCATAGCACCGATATCTACAAGCTAGGAGAATCGTTAAAGAATGATAATAATAAATCCCTACAATAGTGAAGATCAACTTTGAATGTTCTCTAAAAAGCCTTGAAAACTCTAAAAAACCCTGAAAACTCCAAAAAGACCTAAAATATCTAAAGAGCTCTGAAAAATCTAAAGAGCTCTGAAAAACACTAAAAAGCTCTGAAAAAGCTTTAAGTTAATTATATTTCGTAGCACTAGTATCTACTAGCCAGGGGATTCTTTAAACCCAACTGAAAGTAACTTAATTCTTTATAAAGAATGATATTAACAAAATTCCCTACAATAATGAAGATTATCTTTGATTGTTTCCTAAAAACCCTAAAATCACTAAAGAGCCCTGAAAGAGCTATGAGAAACTCTAAAAAGCTCAGGAAGACTCTTAAAAGCTTTGAAAATCTTCAATTTAATTATACTCCGTAGCACTGAGATCTACAAGCTAGGAGATTCGTTAAATAATGATAATAACAAATCCCTACAATAGTGAAGATCAACTTTGAAAGTTCTCTAAAAAGCCTTGAAAACACTTAAGAAACCCTGAAAACTCTAAAAAGCCGTAAAATATCTAAAGAGCTCTGAAAAACTCTAAAATGCTCTGAAAAAGCTTTAAGTTAATTATATTTCGTAGCACTAGTATCAACTAGCCATGGGATTCTTTAAACCCAACTGAAAGTGACTTAATTATTTATAAAGAATGATACTAACAAAATTCCCTACAATAATGAAGATTATCTTTGAATGTTTCCTAAAAACCCTAAAAACACTAAAGAGCCCTGAAAGAGCTCTAAGACACTCTAAAAAGCTCAGGAAGTCTCTTAAAAGATTTGAGAAGCTTAAATTTAATTATACTCCGTAGGACTGAGATCTACAAGCAAGGAGATTCGTTAAAGAAATATAATAACAAATCCCTACAATAGTGAAGATCAACTTTGAATGTTCTCTAAAAAGCCTTGAAAACTCTAAAAAACCCTAAAAACTCTAAAAAGCCCTAAAATATCTAAAGAGCTCTGGAAAATCTAAAGAGCTCTGAAAACTCTAAAAAGCTTTAAAATGTCTAAAGATCTCTGAAAAATCTAAAGAGCTCTGAAAATCTCTAAAAAGATCTGAAAAAGCTTTAAGTTAATTATATTTCGTAGCACCAGTATCTACTAGCCAGTGGATTCTTTAAAGCCAACTGAAAGTAACTTAATTCTTTATATAGAATGATACTAACAAAATTCCCTACAATAATGAAGATTATCTTTGAATGTTTCCTAAAAACCCTAAAAACACTAAAGAGCCTTGAAAGAGCTCTGAGAAACTCTAAAAAGCTCAAGAAGACTCCAACAAGCTTTGAAAATCTTAAATTTAATTATACTCTGTAGCACTGGGATCTACAAGCAAGGAGATTCGTTAAAGAATGATAATAAGAAATCCCTAAAATAGTGAAGATTAACTTTGAATATTCTCTAAAAAGCCTTGGAAACTCTAAAAAACCCTCAAAACTCTAAAAATCCCTAAAATATCTAAAGAGCTCTGAAAAATCTAAAGAGCTCTGAAAAACTCTAAAAAGCTCTGAAAAGGCTTTAAGTTAATTATATTTCGTATCACTAGTATCTACTAGCCAGGGGATTCTTTAAACCCAACTGAAAGTAACTTAATTCTTTATAAAGAATGATACTAACAAAATTCCCTATAATAATGAAGATCATCTTTGAATGTTTCCTAAAAATCCTAAAAAAACTAAAGAGCCCTGAAAGAGCTCTGAGAAACTCTAAAAATCTCAGGAAGACTCTTAAAAGCTTTAAAAAGCTTCAATTTAATTATACTCCATAGCACCGATATCTACAAGCTAGGAGAATCGTTAAAGAATGATAATAATAAATCCCTACAATAGTGAAGATCAACTTTGAATGTTCTCTAAAAAGCCTTGAAAACTCTAAAAAACCCTGAAAACTCCAAAAAGACCTAAAATATCTAAAGAGCTCCGAAAAATCTAAAGAGCTCTGAAAAACACTAAAAAGCTCTGAAAAAGCTTTAAGTTAATTATATTTCGTAGCACTAGTATCTACTAGCCAGGGGATTCTTTAAACCCAACTGAAAGTAACTTAATTCTTTATAAAGAATGATATTAACAAAATTCCCTACAATAATGAAGATTATCTTTGATTGTTTCCTAAAAACCCTAAAATCACTAAAGAGCCCTGAAAGAGCTATGAGAAACTCTAAAAAGCTCAGGAAGACTCTTAAAAGCTTTGAAAATCTTCAATTTAATTATACTCCGTAGCACTGAGATCTACAAGCTAGGAGATTC
This sequence comes from Papaver somniferum, assembly GCF_003573695.1. NCBI lineage: Eukaryota > Viridiplantae > Streptophyta > Magnoliopsida > Ranunculales > Papaveraceae > Papaver > Papaver somniferum. Next base: position 106,863,606 of record NC_039367.1, on the reverse strand, counting down.
GTTAAATAATGATAATAACAAATCCCTACAATAGTGAAGATCAACTTTGAAAGTTCTCTAAAAAGCCTTGAAAACTCTTAAGAAACCCTGAAAACTCTAAAAAGCCGTAAAATATCTAAAGAGCTCTGAAAAACTCTAAAAAGCTCTGAAAAAACTTTAAGTTAATTATATTTCGTAGCACTAGTATCTACTAGCCAGGGATTCTTTTAACCCAACTGAAAGTAACTAAATTCTTTATAAAGAATGATACTAACAAAATTCCCTACAATAATAAAGATTATCTTTGAATGTTTCCTAAAAACCCTAAAAATACTAAAGAGCCCTGAAAGAGCTCTAAGAAACTCTAAAAATCTCAGGAAGACTCTTAAAAGATTTGAAAAGCTTAAATTTAATTATACTCCGTAGCACTGAGATCTACAAGCAAGGAGATTCGTTAAGGAATGATAATAACAAATCCCTACAATAGTGAAGATCAACTTTGAATGTTCTCTAAAAATCCTTGAAAACTCTAAAAAGCTTTAAAATGTCTAAAGATCTCTGAAAAATCTAAAGAGCTCTGAAAAACTCTAAAAAGCTCTGAAAAAGCTTTAAATTAATTATATTTCACAGCATCAGTATCTACTAGCACGTGGATTCTTTAAAGCCAATTGAAAGTAACTTAATTCTTTATATAGAATGATACTAACAAAATTCCCTACAATAATGAAGATTATCTTTGAATGTTTCCTAAAAACCCTAAAAACACTAAAGAGCCCTGAAACAGCTCTGAGAAACTCTAAAAAGCTCAGGAAGATTCCAACAAGCTTTGAAAAGCTTAAATTTAATTATACTCTGTAGAACTGGGATCTACAAGCTAGGAGATTCGTTTAAAAATGATACTAAAAAATCCCTACAATAGTGAAGATCAACTTTGAATGTTCTCTAAAAAGACTTGAAAACTCTAAAAAAAACTGAAAACTCTAAAAAGCCCTAAAATATCTAAAGAACTTTGAAAAATCTAAAGAGCTCTGAAAAACCCTAAAAAGCTCTGAAAAAGCTTTAAGTTAATTATATTTCGTAGCATCAGTATCCACTAGCCAGGGGATTCTTTTAAGCCAACTGAAAGTAACTTAATTATTTATAAAGAACGATACTAATAAAATTCCCTACAATAATGAAGATTACCTTTGAATGTTTCCTAAAAACCCTAAAAACAATAAAGAGCTCTGAGAAACTCCAAAAAGCTCAGGAAGACTCCAACAAGCTTTGAGAAGCTTTAATTTAATTATACTTCGACGCACTAAGATCTACAAGCTAGGAGATTCGTTTAAGAATGATAATAACAAACCCCTACAATAGTGAAGATCAACTTTGAATGTTGTCTAAAAAGCCTTGAAAACTCTAAAAAACCCTGAAAACTCTAAAATGCCCTAAAATATCTAAAGAGCTCTGAAAAACTCTAAAAATCTCTTAAAAAACTTTAAGTTAATTATATTTCGTAGCACTAGCATCTACTAGCCAGGGGATTCTTTAAACCCAACTGAAAGTAATTTAATTCTTTATAAAGAATGATACTAACAAAATTTCCTATAATAATGAAGATTATCTTTGTATGTTTCCTAAAAACCCTAAAAACACTAAAGAGACCTGAAAGAGCTATGAGAAACTCTAAAAAGTTCAGGAAGACTCTTCAAATCCTTAAAAAGATTCTATTTAATTATACTCCGTAGCACTGAGATCTACAAGCTAGAAGATTTGTTAAAGAATGATAATAAAAAATCCCTACAATAGTTAGGATCAATTTTGAACGTTCTCTAAAAAGCCTTGAAAACTCCAAAAAACCCTGAAAACTCTAAAAAGCCCTAAAATATCTAAAGAGCTCTGAAAAATCTAAAGAGCTCTGAAAAACTCTAAAAAGCTCTGAAAAAGCTTTAAGTTAATTATATTTTGTAGCGCTAGTATCTACTATCCAGGGGATTCTTTAAACCCAACTGAAAGTAAATTAAATTTATATAAAGAATGATACTAACAAAATTCCATATAATAATGAAGATTATCTTTGAATGTTTCCTAAAAACCCTAAAAACACTAAAGAGCTCTGAGAAAATCTAAAAATCTCAGGAAGACTCTTAAAAGCTTTGAAAAGCTTAAATTTAATTATACTCCGTAGCACTGAGATCTACAAGCAAGGAGATTCGTTAAATAATGATAATAACAAATCCCTACAATAGTGATGATTAACTTTGAATGTTCTCTAAAAAGCCTTGAAAACTCTAAAAAACCCTGAAAACTCTAAAAAGCCCTAATATATCTAAAGAGCTCCGAAAAATCTAAAGAGCTCTGAAAAACTCAAAAAAGCTCTGAAAAGGCTTTAAGTTAATTATATTTCGTAGCACTAGTATCTACTAGCCAGGGGATTCTTTAAAGCCAACTGAAAGTAACTTAATTCTTTATAAAGAATGATACTAACAAAATTCCCTACAATAGTGAAGATTATCTTTGAATGTTTCCTAAAAACCGTAAAACCACTAAAGAGCCCTGAAAGAGCTCTGAGAAACTCTAAAAAGCTCAAGAAGACTCCAAAAATCTTTGAAACCTTAACTTTAATTATACTCCGTAGCATTGGGGTCTACAAGCTTGGAAATTCGTTAAAGAATGATAATAATAAATCCCTAAGAAAGCGAAGATCAACTTGGAAAATCCTAAAAACACTAAAGAGCCCTGAAAGAGCTCTGAGAAACTCCAAAAAGCTCAGGAAGACTCCAACAAACTTTGAAAAGCTTAAATTTAATTATACTCCGTAGAACTGGGATCTACAAGGTAGGAGATTCATTTAAGAATGATAATAACAAACCCCTACAATAGTGAAGATCAACTTTGAATGTTCTCTAAAAAGCCTGGAAAACTCTAAAAAACCCTGAAAACTCTATAAAGCCCTAAAATATCTAAAGAGCTCTGAAAAACTCTAGAGAAGTCTGAAAAAACTTTAAGTTAATTATATTTCGTAGCACTAGTATCTACTAGCCAGGGGAATCGTTAAAGCCAACTGAAAGTAACTTAATTCTTTATAAAGAATGATACTAACAAAATTCCCTATAATAATGAAGATTATCTTTAAATGTTTCCTAAAAACCCTAAAAACACTAAAGTGCCCTGAAAGAGCTCTGAGAAACTCTAAAAAGCTCAGGAAGACTCTTAAAATCTTTGAAAAACTTCAATTTAATTATACTCAGTAGCACTGAGATCTACAAGCTAGGAGATTCGTTAAAGAATGATAATAACAAATCCCTACAATAGTGAAGATCAACTTTGAATGTTCTCTAAAAAGCCTTGAAAACTCTAAAAAACCCTTAAAACTCTAAAAAGCCCTAAAATATCTAAAGAGCTCTGAAAAACCTAAAGAGCTCTGAAAAACTCTAAAAAAATCTGAAAAAGCTTTAAGTTAATTATATTTCGTAGCACTAGTATCTACTAGCCAGGGGATTCTTTAAACCCAACGGAAAGTAACTTAATTATTTATAAAGAATGATATTAACAAAATTCCTTATAATAATAAATATTATCTTTGAATGTTTCCTAAACTCCTAATGGATTGAAGACCACATCAACAGGCTTGATTTTTCTCTCTCATGTGCGATTTTTTCTCTCCAAAATTTTTTTGGCGTTTTTTTTCTTTTGGTTTCAATTTTTTCCTTCATCCTTGATCATCTTTTGGTGATTTAGGATGGGGGAAAACCCTGTTTCTTCTACAAAATCTAATGGGGTTCATAAGGCTACGTTAGTCAAGGGAAAAAACCATATATGTTAACAGATTCTGATTTGTTATCCCTTCCAGAGGCGTCTTCATACCTTGAAGAACCATCGTTAGTTTTTCCTTTAGAACTAACAAAAGAAGGGAGGGATATTTTCCAGTTTAGTCTTATTGGAAGACTGAACTTTAAAGGTTTGAAACTTAATGAGGTCCAAAAAAGCTTGGAAGAACAATGGGGTTTTGGTGATGGAAGATGCAAGCTTGTTCCTATGACTAAGGGGTTTTTCATCATCAAGTTGATTTCTGCGGAAGATAAAGAGCGTGTATGGCATGGAGATTCATGGAAGGTTCAGAACCAAACCCTTAGGGTTATGAACTTTTACCCTAATTTTGATCCTGAAAAGCAAACTACGTCTCATGCTACAGTTTGGGTGAGTTTCCATGGCTTATACATTGAATTATGGACAAAAAACATTCTTCTATCTAATGAAAAAATTCTTGGTAAACCAATTGCTATGGACCAGAAAACGTTGGATCATGATGTTGGTAATTATGATGTTGTTCTTATTGACATTGATTTTGCAAAAGAGATTCCTAAAAAAATATATCTTAAAGCCAATGGTAAGGAGTTCTGGAAATATGTGGAAGTTCAAGATATGGAGAATGTTAAGTTTTGTTCTCATTGCAAATTTATGGGTCATAAATTTGAGAACTATCAGGCAGCTCGTAAGATATTAGGGAATTCAGTTGTGGATGGGAAACGAGTTTTGAATGATACAGCAGATAGTAATCCAAAAAACAAAAAAAGGTGGCAAGTTAAAAAACCTCAAACTGACGCTATTATTTCCCATGAAAATCATGCAGATAACGTCAGTAAAGATGATATTGCAACAAATACAAAAACTGCAGTAGACAATGTTCAAAGAAATATGGTGAGTAATGGTAATGATAATGAGGTTATTGATCAGTCTGGGAAGAAGATCATTGATCTAGTTCATGAGAATGCTGAAGATAAGAAGTTGGAGGAGCAACTAGATAAAGCCTTTATTGATTATCGTGAGGCACAACTCAATTTGATCCGGTGTAAGAATGCTATTGCATCAAAAGCAGACGTTGTTGTACGTAAAGTTGTAAGTTCTGGGACGTCAAAAGACTCCAGTTTGGATTCATTGTCTAGGACTAATAATGATACAACTCCCATGCCAAACCAAAACTCTGAACACAATTCCGCGTCTAAGCAAAACTCTTTTTTGGAAGGCACGTCAGTTGTGGTTTTGGAAGGAATATCCGTAAATCCTAATATGGCAGGAAACGAGTTTATTTCTAAATCTAGAAATTCCGTGTTAGTGAACAAGTCTGAAAATATGTCCGTGTCTAAGCAAGCTCAGGCCAAGCTAGTGGATAGACAGTCCGTGTACAACAAGGATTTGGAGTTTTCTGATCGTACATATTTGTCAGTATCCAAGCAAACAACAACAACTCATATTCAGGCCGTGGCTGATTTGGATACTTCTTCAAAGCCTGAATCTATGACCAAGAGTAAGTCCAAGCAGACTGATCTTCATGTCGTGATTATACCAGGGTCTATCTCAATCTAAAGAGGTTTGGAAAACAGTAAAGAGTAAGAGCTCTCCAAACAAAGGTACTCATTTTAAATTTAACTCTTTTGAAACTACATTTGTGGATGAGATTTTTCAAACAGAATTAGTGATAAATAACAAGCATGGTGCCCTTTTGAGTTAGGCCTTGCTAATGATTCTAGTGAGGTTTTGGTGGAGGAGGAATAAGATGATTCTAGTGACTCAGACAATAGTATGGGTTCGAAAGATTGGGGTGAAGTTGATGCAGATATTCTAGCCAGGAAGCAAGATAGAAAAGTGGCCAAGCAAGCTGCCAAGATCATGGCTATGAATTTAAAGTATAATGAGGACCGTCCAAGCCGTGAGCATAACAAGGATATTCAAGAAGGGTTGGAAGAAAATTTTTTTGATATGGGTAGTATTTTGTCTATAGAGGAATTAGAGGAAGCAAGTACTGTTTAGATTGATGAAGTGCGTGCTAAATTCATTAGAGATCCATCCTTTAGACAAGATTATTTCAACGAAAAAAGGAGCAAATGGATAGAATGTCAACTAAGAAGAAAGCTCAATCTCCTATTAAGTTTGTTCCAGGTGGTAATTATGCTTCAGAGGAAAATGAAGAGGATTAAGTCTATGATGATTATGAAGATGAATACAAGGATCCCTATGATTTGACTCACATAATTGTTGATCTCATTCCCAAGAAGAAGAATTTTAGAGGAAGACGAAAACGTTTTTAATTTCCTAGTTCTCTTCTTTATGCTAATTTTTAATATTTAGGAGCTTATTTTATGAGTTTTTAGAGTTTTTTTTTCCCTTTGGTTTATGGGGGTGGGGAGGTCTAGAACCTCCCATTTTGTAATTCTTGTAATTACGTTTTTTTGCTTTAATAAACCATTTTGACCTAGCAAAAAAAAAATTGAATGTTTCCTAAAAACCCTAAAACACTAAAGAGCCCGGAAAGAGCTTTGAGAAACTCTAAAAAAGCTTAGGAAGACTCCAAAAAGCTTTGAAAAACTTAACTTTAATTATACTCCGTAGCACTGGGATCTACAAGCTTAGAAATTCGTTAAAGAATGATAATAATAAATCCCTAAAAAAGTGAAGATCAACTTTGAATGTTCTCTAAAAAGCCTTGAAAACTCTAAAAAACCCTGCAAACTCTAAAAAGCCCTAAAATGTCTAAAGAGCTCTGAAAAATCTAAAGAGCTCTGAAAAATCTAAAAATCTTTGAAAATGCCTTAAGTTAATTATATTTCGTAGCACTAGAATCTACTAGCCAGGGGATTCTTTAAACCCTACTGAAAGTAACTTAATTCTTTATAAAGAATGATACTAACAAAATTCCCTACAATAATGAAGATTATCTTTGAATGTTTCCTAAAAACCCTAAAAACACTAAAGAGCCCTGAAAGAGCTCTGAGAAACTCTAAAAACTCAGGAAGACTCTTAAAAGCTTTGAAAAGCTTAAATTTAATTATACTCCGTAGCACTGAGATCTACAAGCAAGGAGATTCGTTAAAGAACGATAATAAAAAATCCCTATAATAGTGAAGATTAACTTTGAATGTTCTCTAAAAAGCCTTGAAAACTCTAAAAAACCCTGAAAACTCTAAAAAGCCCTAAAATTTCTAAAGAGCTCTGAAAAATCTAAAGAGCTCTAAAAACTCTAAAAATCTCTGAAAAGGCTTTAAGTTAATCATATTTCGTAGCACTAGTATCTACTAGCCAAGGGATTCTTTAAACCCAACTGAAAGTAACTTATGGTTGGTTTGGATATAGAATTTTAAAGGTGGAATTTATGGGTCCAGGGGATTTGGTAGAATTACATTTCCCTTTGTATGTTTGGTTATCTGAATCCTTGGAATCACGTTTCCTACGAGATTCAATTTTCCAGCAAATCCTCCATATGGAGTCCGACCCCTCCCCCCTAAGATATGCTGGGAAACTTATCAAGCGATTTATGGACCCACTTTTTTTAAACTCTAAATCCCATATATATGCAATTTTAAGATTTGAGGGTAATGCCAAACGGTACAAAGACTTTAATAAAAGGAAACTCTATAAATCCTATGAATTTTAATTGAGTTACCAAACACACAAGGAATTTATATGAATCCCAGAATTTCTAATCCCATGGGATTATAAATTCTTGGAAACACTAAATTCTACAAACAAACCCACCATTAATTCTTTATAAAGAATGATTCTAACAAAATTCCCTATAATAATGAATATTATCTTTGAATGTTTCCTAAAAACCCTAAAAACACTAAAGAGCCTGAAAGAGCTCTGAGAAACTCTAAAAAGCTCAGGAAGACTCTTAAAATCTTTGAAAAGCTTCAATTTAATTATACCCCGTAGCACTGAGATCTACAATCTAGGAGATTCGTTAAAGAATGATAATAACAAATCCCTACAATAGTGAAGATCAACTTTGAATGTTCTCTAAAAAGCCTTGAAAACTCTAACAAGCCCTAAAATATCTTAAGAGCTCTGAAAAATCTAACGAGCTCTAAAAAACTCTAAAAAGCTCTGAAAAAGCTTTAAGTTAATTATATTTCACAGCACTAGTATCTACTAGCCAGGGGATTCTTTAAACCCAAATGAAAGTAACTTAATTCTTTATAAAGAATGGCACTAACAAAATTCCCTATAATAATGAAGATTATCTTTGAATGTTTCCTAAAAACACTAAAGAGCCCTGAAAGAGCTCTGAGAAACTCTAAAAAGCTCAGGAAGACTCTTAAAAGCTTTGAAAAGCTTCAATTTAATTATACTCCGTAGCACTGAGATCGACAAGCTAGGAGATTCGTTAAAGAATGATAATAAAAAATCCCTATAATAGTGAAGATCAACTTTGAATGTTCTCTAAAAAGCCTTGATAACTCTAAAAAACCCTGAAAACTCTAACAAGCCCTAAAATATCTTAAGAGCTCTGAAAAATCTAACGAGCTCTAAAAAGCTCTGAAAAAGCTTTAAGTTAACTATATTTCGCAGCACTAGTATCTACTAGACAGGGGATTCTTTAAACCCAACTGAAATTAACTTAATTCTTTATAAAGAATGATACTAACAAAATTCCCTACAATAATGAATATTATCTTTGAATGTTTACTAAAAACACTAAAGAGCCCTGAAGGAGCTCTGAGAAAATCTAAAAAGCTCGGGAAGACTCTTAAAATCTTTGAAAATCTTCAATTTAATTATACCTCGTAGCACTGAGATCTACAAGCTAGGAGATTCGTTAAAGAATGATAATAACAAATCCTTACAATAGTGAAGATCAACTTTGAATGTTCTCTAAAAATCCTTGAAAACCCTAACAAGCCCTAAAATATCTTAAGAGCTCTAAAAAATCTAACGAGCTCTAAAAAACTCTAAAAATCTCTGAAAAAGCTTTAAGTTAATTATATTTCGCAGCACTAGTATCTACTAGCCAGGGGATTCTTTAAACCCAAATGAATGTAACTTAATTCTTTATAAAGAATGGCACTAACAAAATTCCCTAGAATAATGAAGATTATCTTTGAATGTTTCCTAAAAAAACTAAAGAGCCCGGAAAGAGCTCTGAGAAACTCTAAAAAGCTCAGGAAGACTCTTAAAAGCTTTGACAAGCTTCAATTTAATTATACTCCGTAGCACTGAGATCTACAAGCTAGGAGATTCGTTAAAGAATGATAATAACAAATCCCTATAATAGTGAAGATCAACTTTGAATGTTCTCTAAAAGGCCTTGAAAACTCTAAAAAACGCTGAAAACTCTAACAAGCCCTAAAATATCTTAAGAGCTCTGAAAAATCTAACGATCTCTAAAAAGCTCTGAAAAAGCTTTAAGTTAATTATATTTCACAGCACTAGTATCTACTAGCCAGGGGATTCTTTAAACCCAAATGAAAGTAACTTAATTCTTTATAAAGAATGACACTAACAAGATTCCCTATAATAATGAAGATTATCTTTGAATGTTTCCTAAAAACACTAAAGAGCCATGAAAGAGCTCTGAGAAACTCTAAAAAGCTCAGGAAGACTCTTAAAAGCTTTGAAAATCTTCAATTTAATTATACCTCGTAGCACTGAGATCTACAAGCTAGGAGATTCGTTAAAGAATGATAATAACAAATCCCGACAATAGTGAAGATCAACTTTGAATGTTCTCTAAAAAGTCGTGAAAACTCTAAAAAGCCCTAAAATATCTTAAGAGCTCTGAAAAATCTAAACAGCTCTGAAAAACTATAAAAAGCTCTGAAAAAGATTTACGTTAATTATAGTTCGTAGCACTAGTATCTACTAGCCAGGGGATTCATTAAACCCAACTGAAAGCAGCTTAATTCTTTATAAAGAATGATACTAACAAAATTCCCTACAATAATGAAGATTATCTTTGAATGTTTACTAAAAACACTAAAGAGCCCTGAAAGAGCTCTGAGAAACTCTAAAAAGCTCAGGAAGACTCTTAAAATCTTTGAAAAGCTTCAATTTAATTATACCCCGTAGCACTGAGATCTACAATCTAGGAGATTCGTTAAAGAATGATAATAACAAATCCCTACAATAGTGAAGATCAACTTTGAATGTTCTCTAAAAAGCCTTGAAAACTCTAACAAGCCCTAAAATATCTTAAGAGCTCTGAAAAATCTAACGAGCTCTAAAAAACTCTAAAAAGCTCTGAAATAGCTTTAAGTTAATTATATTTCGCAGCACTAGTATCTACTAGCCAGGGGATTCTTTAAACCCAAATGAAAGTAACTTAATTCTTTATAAAGAATGGCACTAACAAAATTCCCTATAATAATGAAGATTATCTTTGAATGTTTCCTAAAAACACTAAAGAGCCCTGAAAGAGCTCTGAGAAACTCTAAAAAGCTCAGGAAGACTCTTAAAAGCTTTGAAAAGCTTCAATTTAATTATACTCCGTAGCACTGAGATCTACAAGCTAGGAGAATCGTTAAAGAATGATAATAAAAAATCCCTATAATAGTGAAGATCAACTTTGAATGTTCTCTAAAAAGCCTTGAAAATTCTAAAAAACCCTGAAAACTCTAACAAGCCCTAAAATATCTTAAGAGCTCTGAAAAATCTAACGAGCTCTAAAAAGCTCTGAAAAAGCTTTAAGTTAATTATATTTCGCAGCACTAGTATCTATTAGCCAGGGGATTCTTTAAACCCAAATGAAAGTAACTTAATTCTTTATAAAGAATTGCACTAACAAAATTCCCTATAATAATGAAGATTATCTTTGAATGTTTCCTAAAAACACTAAAGATACCTGAAAGAGCTCTGAGAAATTCTAAAAATCTCAGGAAGACTCTTAAAAGCTTTGAAAAGCTTCAATTTAATTATACACCGTAGCATTGAGATCTACAAGCTAGGAGATTCGTTAAAGAATGATAATAACAAATCCCGACATTAGTGAAGATCAACTTTGAATGTTCTCTAAAAAGTCGTGAAAACTCTAAAAAACCCTGAAAACTCTAAAAAGCCCTAAAATATCTTAAGAGCTCTGAAAAATCTAAACAGCTCTGAAAAACTATAAAAAGCTCTGAAAAAGCTTTACGTTAATTATAGTTCGTAGCACTAGTATATACTAGCCAGGGGATTCTTTAAACCCAACTGAAAGTAACTTAATTCTTTATAAAGAATGATACTAACAAAATTCCCTACAATAATGAAGATTATCTTTGAATGTTTACTAAAAACACTAAAAACACTAAAGAGCCCTGAAAGAGCTCTGAGAAACTCTAAAAATCTCGGGAAGACTCTTAAAAGCTTTGAAAAGCTTCAATTTAATTATACTCCGTAGCACTGAGATCTACAAGCTAGGAGATTCGTTAAAGAATGATAATAACAAATCCCTATAATAGTGAAGATCAACTTTTAATGTTCTCTAAAAAGCCTTGAAAACTTTAAAAAGCCCTAAAATTTCTAAAGAGCTCTGAAAAATCTAAAGATCTCTGAAAAACTCTAAAAAGCTCTGAAAAGGCTTTAAGTTAATCATATTTCGTAGCACTAGTATCTACTAGCCAAGGGATTCTTTAAACCCAACTGAAAGTAACTTATGGTTGGTTTGGATGTAGAATTTTAAAGGTGGAATTTATGGGTCTAGGGGATTTAGTAGAATTACATTTCCCTTTGTATGTTTGGTTATCTGAATCCTTGGAATCACGTTTCCTACGGGATTCAGTTTTCCAGAAAATCCTCCATATGGAGCCCGACCCCTCCCCCCTAAGATATGCTGGGAAACTTATCAAGGGATTTATGGACTCACTTTTTTTAAACTCTAAATCCCATATATATGCAATTTTAAGATTTGAGGGTAATGCCAAACGGTACAAAGACTTTGATAAAAGGAAACTCTATAAATCCTATGAATTTTAATTGAGTTACCAAACACACAAGGAATTTATATGAATCCCAGAATTTGTAATCCCATGGTATTATAAATTCTTGGAAACACTAAATTCTACAAACAAACCCACCGTTAATTCTTTATAAAGAATGATTCTAAGAAAATTCCCTATAATAATGAAGATTATCTTTGAATGTTTCCTAAAAACCCTAAAAACACTAAAGAGCCTGAAAGAGCTCTGAGAAACTCTAAAAAGCTCAGGAAGACTCTTAAAATCTTTGAAAAGCTTCAATTTAATTATACCCCGTAGCACTGAGATCTAAAATCTAGGATATTCGTTAAAGAATGATAATAACAAATCCCTAAAATAATGAAGATCAACTTTGAATGTTCCCTAAAAAGCCTTGAAAACTCTAACAATCCCTAAAATATCTTAAGAGCTCTGAAAAATTTGACGACCTCTAAAAAACCCTAAAAAGCTCTGAAAAAGCTTTAAGTTAATTATATTTCGCAGCACTAGTATCTACTAGCCAGGGGATTCTTTAAACCCAAATGAAAGTAACTTAATTCTTTATAAAGAATGGCACTAACAAAATTCCCTATAATAATGAAGATTATCTTTGAATGTTTCCTAAAAACACTAAAGAGCCCTGAAAGAGCTCTGAGAAACTCTAAAAAGCTCAGGAAGACTCTTAAAAGCTTTGAAAAGCTTCAATTTAATTATACTCAGTAGCACTGAGATCTACAAGCTAGGAGATCGTTAAAGAATGATAATAAAAATCCCTACAATAGTGAAGATCAACTTTGAATGTTCTCTAAAAAGCCTTGAAAATTCTAAAAAACCCTGAAAACTCTAAAAGCCCTAAAATATCTAAGAGCTCTGAAAAATCTAACGAGCTCTAAAAAGCTCTGAAAAAGCTTTAAGTTAATATATTTCGCAGCACTAGTATCTACTAGACAGGGATTCTTTAAACCCAACTGAAATTAACTTAATTCTTTATAAAGAATGATACTAACAAAATTCCCTACAATAATGAAGATTATCTTTGAATGTTTACTAAAAACACTAAAGAGCCCTGAAGGAGCTCTGAGAAATCTAAAAAGCTCGGAAGACTCTTAAAATCTTTGAAAAGCTTCAATTTAATTATACCTCGTAGCACTGAGATCTACAAGCTAGGAGATTCGTTAAAGAATGATAATAACAAATCCTTACAATAGTGAAGATCAACTTTGAATGTTCTCTAAAATCCTTGAAAACCCTAAAGCCCTAAAATATCTTAAAGCTCTGAAAAATCTAAAGAGCTCTAAAACTCTAAAAATCTGAAAAAGCTTTAAGTTAATTATATTTCGCAGCACTAGTATCTACTAGCCAGGGGATTCTTTAAACCCAAATGAATGTAACTTAATTCTTTATAAAGAATGGCACTAACAAAATTCCCTAGAATAATGAAGATTATCTTTGAATGTTTCCTAAAAAAACTAAAGAGCCCGAAAGAGCTCTGAGAAACTCTAAAAAGCTCAGGAAGACTCTTAAAAGCTTTGACAAGCTTCAATTTAATTATACTCCGTAGCACTGAGATCTACAAGCTAGGAGATTCGTTAAAGAATGATAATAACAAATCCCTATAATAGTGAAGATCAACTTTGAATGTTCTCTAAAAAGCCTTGAAAACTCTAAAAAACCTGAAAACTCTAAAAGCCCTAAAATATCTAAGAGCTCTGAAAAATCTAACGATCTAAAAGCTCTGAAAAAGCTTTAAGTTAATTATATTTCACAGCACTAGTATCTACTAGCCAGGGGATTCTTTAAACCCAATGAAAGTACTTAATTATTTTTATAAAGAATGACACTAACAAATTCCCTATAATAATGAAGATTATCTTTGAATGTTTCCTAAAAACACTAAAGAGCCATGAAAGAGCTCTGAGAAACTCTAAAAAGCTCAGGAAGACTCTTAAAAGCTTTGAAAATCTTCAATTTAATTATACCTCGTAGCACTGAGATCTACAAGCTAGGAGATTCGTTAAAGAATGATAATAACAAATCCCGACAATAGTGAAGATCAACTTTGAATGTTCTCTAAAAAGTCGTGAAAACTCTAAAAAGCCCTAAAATATCTTAAGAGCTCTGAAAAATCTAAACAGCTCTGAAAACTATAAAAAGCTCTGAAAAAGCTTTACGTTAATTATATTCGTAGCACTAGATCTACTAGCCAGGGGATTCTTAAACCCAACTGAAAGCACTTAATTCTTTATAAGAATGATACTAACAAAATTCCCTACAATAATGAAGATTATCTTTGAATGTTTACTAAAAACACTAAAGAGCCTGAAAGAGCTCTGAGAAACTCTAAAAAGCTCAGGAAGACTCTTAAAATCTTGAAAAGCTTCAATTTAATTATACTCTAGCACTGAGATCTACAATCTAGGAGATTCGTTAAAGAATGATAATAACAAATCCCTACAATAGTGAAGATCAACTTTGAATGTTCTCTAAAAAGCCTTGAAAACTCTAAAAGCCCTAAAATATCTTAAGAGCTCTGAAAAATCTAACGAGCTCTAAAAACTCTAAAAAGCTCTGAAAAGCTTTAAGTTAATTATATTTCGCAGCACTAGTATCTACTAGCCAGGGGATTCTTTAAACCCAAATGAAAGTACTTAATTTTATAAAGAATGACTAACAAAATTCCCTATAATAATGAAGATTATCTTTGAATGTTTCCTAAAAACACTAAAGAGCCCTGAAAGAGCTCTGAGAAACTCTAAAAAGCTCAGGAATCTTAAAAGCTTTGAAAAGCTTCAATTTAATTATACTCCGTAGCACTGAGATCTACAAGCTAGGAGATTCGTTAAAGAATGATAATAAAAATCCCTACAATAGTGAAGATCAACTTTGAATGTTCTCTAAAAGCCTTGAAAACTCTAAAAAACCCTGAAAACTCTAAAAGCCCTAAAATATCTAAGAGCTCTGAAAAATCTAACGAGCTCTAAAAAGCTCTGAAAAAGCTTTAAGTTAATTATATTTCGCAGCACTAGTATCTACTAGCCAGGGGATTCTTTAAACCCAAATGAGTACTTAACTTAATTTTTATAAAGAATGACTAACAAAATTCCCTATAATAATGAAGATTATCTTTGAATGTTTCCTAAAAAACTAAAGACCTGAAAGAGCTCTGAGAAACTCTAAAAAGCTCAGGAAGACTCTTAAATCTTGAAAAGCTTCAATTTAATTATACTCCGTAGCACTGAGATCTACAAGCTAGGAGATTCGTTAAAGAATGATAATAACAAATCCCTACAATAGTGAAGATCAACTTTGAATGTTCTCTAAAAAGCCTGAAAACTCTAAAAAACCCTGAAAACTCTAAAAAGCCCTAAAATATCTAAGAGCTCTGAAAAATCTAAACACTCTGAAAACTCTAAAAAGCTCTGAAAAAGCTTTAATTAATTATATTCGTAGCACTAGATCTACTAGCCAGGGGATTCTTTAAACCCAATGAAAGTAACTTAATTCTTTATAAAGAATGATTCTAACAAAATTCCCTATAATAATGAAGATTATCTTTGAATGTTTCCTAAAAACACTAAAGATACCTGAAAGAGCTCTGAGAAACTCTAAAAAGCTCAGGAAGACTCTTAAAAGCTTTGAAAAGCTTCAATTTAATTATACCCTGTAGCACTGAGATCTACAAGCTAGGAGATTCGTTAAAGAATGATAATAACAAATCCCGACAATAGTGAAGATCAACTTTGAATGTTCTCTAAAAAGTCGTGAAAACTCTAAAAAACCCTGGAAACTCTAAAAAGCCCTAAAATATCTTAAGAGCTCTGAAAAATCTAAACAGCTCGGAAAAACTATAAAAAGTTCTGAAAAAGCTTTACGTTAATTATAGTTCGTAGCACTAGTATCTACTAGCCAGGGGATTCTTTAAACCCAATTGAAAGTAACTTAATTCTTTATAAAGAATGATTCTAAGAAAATTCCCTATAATATTGAATATTATCTTTCAATGTTTCCTAAAAACCCTAAAAACACTAAAGAGCCCTGAAAGAGCTCTGAGAAACTCTAAAAAGCTCGGGAAGACTCTTAAAAGCTTTGAAAAGCTTCAATTTAATTATACTCCGTAGCACTGAGATCTACAAGCTAGGAGATTCGTTAAAGAATGATAATAACAAATCTCGACAATAGTGAAGATCAACTTTAAATGTTCTCTAAAAAGTCGTGAAAACTCTAAAAAACCCTGAAAACTCTAAAAAGCCCTAAAGTATCTTAAGAGCTCTGAAAAATCTAAACAGCTCTGAAAAACTCTAAAAAGCTCTGAAAAAGCTTTAAGTTAATTATATTTCGTAGCACTAGAATCTACTAGCCAGGGGATTCTTTAAACCCAACTGAAAGTAACTTAAATCTTTATAAAGAATGATACTAACAAAATTCCCTACAATAATGAAGATTATCTTTGAATGTTTCCTAAAAACCCTAAAAACACTAAAGATCCCTGAAAGAGCTCTGAGAAACTCTAAAAAGCTCAGGAAGACTCTTAAAAGCTTTGAAAAGCTTAAATTTAATTATACTCCGTTGCACTGAGATCTACAAGCAAGGAGATTCGTTAAAGAATGATAATAACAAATCCCTATAATAGTGAAGATTAACTTTGAATGTTCTCTAAAAAGCCTTGAAAACTTAAAAAAAACCCTGAAAACTCTAAAAAGCCCTAAAATTTCTAAAGAGCTCTGAAAAACTCTAAAAAGCTCTGAAAAGGCTTTAAGTTAATCATATTTCGTAGCACTAGTATCTACTAGCCAAGGGATTCTTTAAACCCAACTGAAAGTAACTTATGGTTGGTTTGGATGTAGAATTTTAAAGGTGGAATTTATGGGTCCAGGGGATTTGGTAGATTTACATTTCCCTTTGTATGTTTGGTTATCTGAATCCTTGGAATCACGTTTCCTACGGGATTCAGTTTTCCAGCAAATCCTCCAAATGGAGTCCGACCCTCCCCCCTAAGATATGTTGGGAAACTTATCAAGGGATTTATGGACTCACTTTTTTTAAACTCTAAATCCCATATATATGCAATTTTAAGATTTGAGGGTAATGCCAAACGGTACAAAGACTTTGATAAAAGGAAACTCTATAAATCCTATGAATTTTAATTGAGTTACCAAACACACAAGGAATTTATATGAATCCCAGAATTTGTAATCCCATGGGATTATAAATTCTTGGAAACACTAAATTCTACAAACAAACCCACCATTAATTCTTTATAAAGAATGATTCTAAGAAAATTCCCTATAATAATGAATATTATCTTTGAATGTTTCCTAAAAACCCTAAAAACACTAAAGATCCTGAAAGAGCTCTGAGAAACTCTAAAAAGCTCAGGAAGACTCTTAAAATCTTTGAAAAGCTTCAATTTAATTATACCCCGTAGCACTGAGATCTATAAGCTAGGATATTCGTTAAAGAATGATAATAACAAATCCCTACAATAATGAAGATCAACTTTGAAAGTTCTCTAAAAATCCTTGAAAACTCTAACAAGCCCTAAAATATCTAAAGAGCTCTGAAAAATCTAACGACCTCTAAAAAACTCTAAAAAGCTCTGAAAAAGCTTTAAGTTAATTATATTTCGCAGCACTAGTATCTACTAGCCAGGGGATTCTTTAAACCCAAATGAAAGTAACTTAATTCTTTATAAAGAATGGCACTAACAAAATTCCCTATAATAATGAAGATTATCTTTGAATGTTTCCTAAAAACACAAAAGAGCCCTGAAAGAGCTCTGAGAAACTCTAAAAAGCTCAGGAAGACTCTTAAAAGCTTTGGAAAGCTTCAATTTAATTATACTCCGTAGCACTGAGATCTACAAGCTAGGAGATTCGTTAAAGAATGATAATAAAAAATCCCTATAATAGTGAAGATCAACTTTGAATGTTCTCTAAAAAACCTTGAAAACTCTAAAAAACCATGAAAACTCTAACAAGCCCTAAAATATCTTAAGAGCTCTGAAAAATCTAACGAGCTCTAAAAAGCTCTGAAAAAGCTTTAAGTTAATTATATTTCTCAGCACTAGTATCTATTAGCCAGGGGATTCTTTAAACCCAAATGAAAGTAACTTAATTCTTTATAAAGAATGGCACTAAAGAAATTCCCTATAATAATGAAGATTATCTTTCAATGTTTCCTAAAAACACTAAAGATAACTGAAAGAGCTCTGAGAAACTCTAAAAAGCTCAGGAAGACTCTTAAAAGCTTTGAAAAGCTTCAATTTAATTATACCCCGTAGCACTGAGATCTACAAGCTAGGAGATTCGTTAAAGAATGATAATAACAAATCCCGACAATAGTGAAGATCAACTTTGAATGTTCTCTAAAAAGTCGTGAAAACTCTAAAAAACCCTGAAAACTCTAAAAAGCCCTAAAGTATCTTAAGAGCTCTGAAAAATCTAAACAGCTCTGAAAAACTATAAAATGCTCTGAAAAAGCTTTACGTTAATTATAGTTCGAAGCACTAGTATCTACTATCTAGGGGATTTTTTAAACCCAACTGAAAGTAACTTAATTCTTTATAAAGAATGATACTAACAAAATTCCCTACAATAATGAAGATTATCTTTGAATGTTTACTAAAAACACTAAAAACACTAAAGAGCCCTGAAAGAGCTCTGAGAAACTCTAAAAAGCTCGGGAAGACTCTTAAAAGCTTTGAAAAGCTTCAATTTAATTATACTCCGTAGCACTGAGATCTACAAGCTAGTAGATTCGTTAAAGAATGATAATAACAAATCCCTACAATAGTGAAGATCAACTTTTAATGTTTTCTAAAAAGCCTTGAAAACTCTAAAAAAACTTGAAAACTCTAAAAAGTCCTAAAATATCTAAAGAGGTTTGAAAAATCTAAAGAGCTCTGAAAAACTCTAAAAAGCTCTGAAAAAGCTTTAAGTGAATTATATTTCGTAGCACTAGAATCTATTAGCCAGGGGATTCTTTAAACCCAACTGAAAGTAACTTAAATCTTTATAAAGAATGATACTAACAAAATTCCCTACAATAATGAAGATTATCTTTGAATGTTTCCTAAAAACCCTAAAAACACTAAAGAGCCCTGAAAGAGCTCTGAGAAACTCTAAAAAGCTCAGGAAGACTCTTAAAAGCTTTGAAAAGCATAAATTTAATTATACTCCGTAGCACTGAGATCTACAAGCAAGGAGATTTGTTAAAGAATGACAATAACAAATCCCTAAAATAGTGAAGATTAACTTTGAATGTTCTCTAAAAAGCCTTGAAAACTCTAAAAAACCCTGAAAACTCTAAAAAGCCCTAAAATATCTAAAGAGCTCTGAAAAATCTAAAGAGCTCTGAAAAACTCTAAAAAGCTCTGAAAAGGTTTTAAGTTAATTATATTTCGTAGCACTAGTATCTACTAGCCAGGGGATTCTTTAAACCCAACTGAAAGTAACTTAATTCTTTATAAATAATGATACTAACAAAATTCCCTATAATAATGAAGATTATCTTTGAATGTGTAGGATCAGAATCTCGCAGCAATAATGCCTCAGCGAAATTATTAACAACACAACACAGCAGCGTCGCAGAATAACTTCAGAAACGAAATAATAAACGACGTCAGCTAAATCATGAGAAAAATGTGATGGTCCTGCGAAAATTAGAAAGTTTGCGAGATTAACATTTGTAAGGTTGCGAGAATGTCGCAAGCTATATCCGAAAATAAAGGTTAGATTAGCTGTCATCCACTATATAAAACTCTATATAAAGAGCCGATCAGCTGTAAGGAGAAGAGAGATCTTTTCTGATTGAGAAGCAAGTTAATATGAGAGAGAAAATCTAGAGAAGTGGTTATTCTTGATTCCTTTATCTTTTCTTGTAAGATTGTTCAAAGATTCATCAATAAAATTAAGATTGTTAATCTAAAATGAGTTGAATGTTAATGAAATCTTGTGAGGGGTGTAGTGTAGGATTTCCTGCAACTACATAATGGCGCTAGAAACAGGGAGGGATTGAACATTGAAGATTATTCTAGAAAAAATTGAAGATTAATATTGAGATTTGTGAAGATTTGGAGTGATTGATTAAGAATTTTACATAATCTCTTGCAATTCATTAATATAGAAGAAATGGCTAGAAGAAGAAATACATCAGAACAACCAACTACTGTTAGAAGAAGCAAGAGAATTGCTGGAAGGGAAAGAAGCGAAATGGGAGAATCAACTAGAATGAGAAATAATGGAGAAAATCAAATTCAACCACCAGTTCAACAAACACTAATACAAGGAAGGAATACAGATTATGATAGGGTGAGTATACACACTTGGCAATCAAATTCAGCAGAAGAAGTAGAAGAAGAGCAGCAAACCAGAAATCATAGACAGGTAGAGAAAAATCAAGAAGCAGATGAATGAATAATTCATGGAGATGAAGAAATTGAAGCGTTAGAAACGTTGAGACGAAGAATACATGAAGAAAAAAGAGCTAAGGCAGAAGAACGTACGAATCTAACAAGGCAAAATCACGAATTGAGGAAGGAAAATATAAGACTACAGAGTAGAAGATCGATAAGTATTACAAAATCATATTCAAGATCGACTAGAAGAGAGATGAGGCGAAACTCACCCACAATTAATGCCGGAAAATAATATTCAAGAAGAAATATCAAATCCTAATGAAGAACATCGCGAAAATAGAGAAAGGACTGATGATCGTTACGTTCCATAAAATGAAACTTTTGATGATAGGCAAAATGATAGAAATCAATAGAATGGACAACGTCAGGGACAAAATAATCAAGCTGGCGAAGGGAATCGAGAGGAAGGAAGGATAATTTTACATGAGAGAGAAACTCAAAGAAATCAACAAACGATTGAAGAAGAAATTGAAAGACATTATGCTGAACAAGCAAGTTTAATTTGCGAACGTGAAAGATTGAGAGCGACAATGGAAGAACAAGAGCTTCAGGAAACAATTCGCCAGAACAATCGAAAATTTTCATGACAATGTTTTGAGTAGAGTGTTCGCAAGAGATAATGATGGAAGAGAAATTATGAATATTGCGAAAATCTCGCCACTAGAGGAATGGCAGAAACAAATTATTTCTTTTACCGCAGAAGGAATCCCCGAAGGTGAAGAGGTACATGATAATCCATTGGTAGTAAAATTAGAAATTAATCCAAAACCGAAAGAAGATGAGGATGATGAAGCTGAAGATTCATGAACAATTAATAGGATTCTAATCGATACTTGGAGCTCTGTGAACATCTTATTTTATCATAGTTATAAAACTATGGGAGGAAGATATGATGATCTTATACCATCAACATATAATATATATGGTTTTAATGGTACTTCCAACAAGCCTAAAGGGGAGGTTACTATGTGAATTCCATTGAAGGGAATATCTTCTGAAATCCTATTCTGTGTCGTTGATGTAGAATCACCCTACAATGCATTAATTGGTCGACCTTGGCTACATGGGATTCTAGGTGTAGCTTCAACTTTCCACCAGTGCATCAAATTCCCTCACCCCAGCGGTGTAGGAATCATAAAGGGAGATTGGGTTGAAGGAAAGAGGTGTTACAAAACTGAGGTAGAATCCTGCGAAGGAAGAGCAAACAAGAAGGAAAATTGGCGACACAAAATCAAAGAGACAAAAAGAAGTGAGAGGTTGATGGTGGATGCAATCAAAAGAAAAGAAGAAGAGATGTTGCGAAACTAATGCTAGCTCAGAATAAAAAATGGTGAACATACCACTACCAAGGAAGCAGTAGCAGAAAATAACAAAGAAGCAGAGGATAGCAAAGGTAATGTATGAATGACTGATTTGTTGTGACATTCTCGCAATAAATAAAATTCTCAAAAATACATTTTATTGAATGACAAATTGAGATTGCGAAATGAAAATACAATATGATGATGTGCAAGAATCTCGCAGAGATAATGAATTCTACAAAAGACAATCAGAGAACAATGACAAAAGAGAAAGGGGCGAACCTTTACGGCGTACACCCTAGTTCACGAATACAATTTCGCAAGAGGCAAATGTAAGACCTAAAGTACGTCATATAAGGGGGTACCTGTTGCATGGCTCAGGGAATGGCTACACCGCCACCGGAACCCGAGTCATGGAGATTTGGGGTCAATAAAGCCCATCCGGGAGAGGCACCTTGGATTCTCAACTTAAGCATATGACTTAGGTTGGGCGACTAAGGTAATAAGGACTCTCCCAAGGAGTGCAGAATCTTATCAAGGCGCCGAGGTACACGGTTGAGTGAAGAGTGCCAGGGGCGTACCTTGCCATTCTTGACAAGTCTTGGCTTATACTGCACTCGGCCCGAAGAAAACCCCACTTAGGGTGCAGTCTCATAACCATAAACCCTATAGGTAAAAGGGATAAGAGGTTGCAAAAACAACTGGATGGGAGAAGATAACCTTGTGTGGTAGAAGTACGCCTCCTTGAAGGGGAAACCAGGGGGAGATAAGGGCGGCACCCTCCATTAGGGAGCTGATAAGTGTCTTAAGACGCAAATATCATGAGGCTTTTTACTCGCAAGGGTATTAAGGCTTGTCATATTTGTGCAACAATCCTGAAGAGGCAATAATACTAAAGAAAAAGATAAGACGAGATCAATGGGTTTTCGCATGAAAGTGCGAAGACGTCCTGCGATTTCGTCGCAAGACGGCAATGTAATGGGGCTTTATTTTCGCAAGAATATTTAGGCCTGTTATATTGTCGCAACATTCCTGAAGAGGCCATAATACAAAAGAAAAAAGTTAAGGCAAGATCAATGGGTTTTTGCATGAAAGTGCAAGAACGTCCTGCGATTTTGTCGCAATGACAAGAGGTGGCATAATAAGACCTTTAAGTAGGAAGGAAAAATAAGACCACACAGGGATGAGATTTTGAAAAGAATCAAAATTCACTTTGCATATGATTGCGAAATTATACATATACAACTGCGAAGTTGAGGCACAAAATAAGAAAAATCTGCAAAATCTCTCATTTGGATACAAATAACAAAGGCAAGTACGGGAATGAATGAAATTAGAAAATGTTATTTGTCTCCACATGATAGATTTACGCAAAAATTAAAAAATTAATGATTATATTGATTAACCATATTGCAAGGAAGAATTGTTTTAATGAATGCTGGTCAAAATGAAAGAAACTCATATATTAAGGAATATGGAGAACCAAAATAATTCGCAAATATACAGAAATAAGGAATAAATGTACAAGTATTACAGAAGATTAAAGAAAGAAACAAAGACTACTTCTTAGTTGATCCTTCATCATCTTCATCAGACTTGTTCCCTTCTTCGTCTGTATCAGAACTTTTGTCTCCATCAGAACCTTCATCACCATCAGATTCTTCATCATCAGCTTCGCTATCAGAAATAGTCAGACTAGGAATGTTCTTTGGGATCTCCTCCAAGAGACAAGGATAATCAGAATGAGGAATACTATGGTCATCACAAACCATTTGAATAGTTTGATTGCGAAAATGCAGAGCATCGTTCTTAAAGTTCGCAACAGTGATCTTGATTTGATTCTTTAATCTAAAATACTTATAGTTGCGAGAAGAAAGATTCTTTGCGAGTTCCTCTTTTTCAGCTTCAAGTTCCTCAATTCTTTCGCGATATCTACTTTCAGAATCTGTGAGCAAAAGGCAATCAATTAATAACTTGATGAAAATTTATAAGAAACAAAAGATTAGTGAAGAAGAACAATTAATAACCTTCTCTGTCAGAAATCATATCTCTAATCAAGGTTGTATGCTCAACTTGTAGACTAACATTTACACCTAAATCTTTTCTGGTATCGTCTAAGATTTTCGCAGCCCAAGCGAATTCATCCTCATTATTTATAAGGAGACGAGAACGAATTTGGTTTTCTCTTTCGCAGAGCTCGGTATTCTTGCGGTTAGCTTCATCTTGTTCAAGTTGAACTTCAAGAAGGGTCTCTTGGAATTTCGCCAAAGCCTTAGCACCTTGATCAGAGATGCGATCCTTGTCATCTATGAGACCGCTAATTTTGGTTCTTAGCTCATTGATTTTCTCTTTAGAATTAAGAAAGGGAAGCTTAAATCGGTTGGCTAAACCTAAACTAGATCTATGGTCAATCTCTAAGAGGCGAAATTTGGATCTCAGTTCATTCAGAGAAAGAGATGAAATTTTATCATTTGAGAAACTATTTAAAGATTTATTAAGACGATCAAGAAGGGTATCATTATCCAAGGCATTAGAAAATGAACGAAGAATGGTAGCTTCATCAGAAACACCATAAATGTCTGCAAAAAGGATTAATCAAATAAGATAAAACAACAGGATGGATGAATGAAGGGAAAGGAGAAAAATAAACATACCATAGAGTTGATTATTAGCTTGCTGAAGACTAGAGATTTTATTCTTGTACGAAGAAGAATCAATTTTTAGTTGTTTGTTCTTCTCGCGAAGATCTTTGACTTCAATTTCCAATTCCTCAATCTTTGCACGAAATTGAAAATTTTTCTTTTCAAGAATTTTGCGTCTCATCTCCAGATCTGAGGCAACAGCGAAAGAATCTTTTCCATCCCGCGATAAAATGTAAAAAGTATTAAAATAGAAATAGATTTTGAGTTACAGTAATGAAGAAGTAAAAAGACGAAAGCATACCAGACTATTAAGAGAATGCAGGAAGTTGGGAGTAACTGATCTAGAAACTCCGTGAAGAGAATTATCACCATCTATTAAAGTAACATCGCAAATCATAGCGAGAGCTTTGCAGGTATTAGCGAATTGATTATCTCCCATTCCTTTCCAAGAATCAGAAAAGAGGCCAGAGAGCTTAGCCATAGAAGATTCAGATGGGGAATCTTCATTTGCAGCAAGGTCATCATTATCCTCATCACTCTCGGAGTTTTCATGAGAAAGAATATTTGAAGGAGAGGAAGAACGTATTTTTCTCTTCTTTGAAGGAGGAGCAGTTGGTTTTTCCTTGCGAAGAGCACCTTTGCCTTTATCACAAGTCTTCGCAACATCGGCAGGTTCTTCTATTTTAGCAATAATCTTCATACACAGATAGAAATAAGAAATAGAGGCAACAATATAATGTTTAAAATCATAAGAGAATATTTCTTACCTCATCTGTGTATGAGCGAAGAGATAACAAGGTACTAGCTTTCCCAGTCCTGTGATAACTATCTTTCAGTTTCTGGATCTGTAGAATATCGCAAGAATCAGCGAACAAAAGAATAAAGACAAATAAAGAAATATAAAGTGGGTGAAACTGGAAGAGACATACCTCTTTCTCCTTCTCGGGCCAAGAGAATACCCAAGGTTGATAAGAAGCGAGATTCTAAGGAAGAACATTTGACCCAGCAATGTAAGGTCCTTTCAGCATCAAGGGAAAAACACACCATTTATCATCTTTGGATTGGCGAGGAGTTGTGTTCTTACCAGAGTGCCAATCAATGTCCTGCATGAGTATTTTAGATTCATCAATATTATCTTTCCTTTTCAAGCGAATACCCCAGCGAGTATTCTCTTTCTTCAGGGAGATCAATTCATAATTTTCAAAGAAACTCGCTACTGTGTATTTTTCAGCAATTATCTCCAAGTCTGCGAATTTAGGATCCCTAAGTTCTTTGGAGTAAATAAATCCTTTACCAGCACCACGGTTAGCGAACTCCAGCATCAGACGGATGCAATCCCCACTCAATTGGAAGATAGCTCGCGAAAATCCCGAGTGAGCGAGAATTTCATAGAACAGAGGAATATCTGGGTCATAAAGAGGAATGGGGAGACCTGCGAGAATTTGACCTAGCGAAATTATGATTGATTGATCATCACAATGTTGATCAGAGAAAAGTTTGATAGAAAGAATTGACTTGGCACTTTCACCAGGAATGGTAGAAAGTGTGAAACCTTTCTCAGCAAGATCTTTTTGGACGTCTTTTAAGTTTTTCTCATGTTTTGGCCACTTGGAGGCATATCTGAATATAGAGTATGGGAATGGATAAAAAGTAAGAAGATTGAAGAGGGAAGAATTACAGTAGCAGAACTTACGGAAGAAAATAGAGTTGCAGAGATGAGAGAATAAAAAGAGAAGAGAAAGTAAAAAAAATGGAAAGAAGAGTAAGAAGAATATATAAAGAAGATTTTTTACTCGAAGAAATAAACACCATTAATGCGAAAAGACGTGAGCGGTTGAAAAGCAGCGGTTACAGAAGACGTGTCAAGAAATAGATGGAAGAAAGAATACGTGTGATAAATGCAGAATATGAAGAGATGAACATGCGGCATTTCTCACATCATTCTCTACTTCGCAGAGAAGATATGAGAAGAGGCAAGATGTAGGATCAGAATCTCGCAGCAATAATGCCTCAGCGAAATTATTAACAACACAACACAGCAGCGTCGCAGAATAACTTCAGAAACGAAATAATAAACGACGTCAGCTAAATCATGAGAAAAATGTGATGGTCCTGCGAAAATTAGAGAGTTTGCGAGATTAACATTTGTAAGGTTGCGAGAATGTCGCAAGCATATCCGAAAATAAAGGATTAGCTGTCATCCACTATATAATTCCCTATAAATAGCCGTCAGTTGTAAGGAAAGAGAGATCTTTTCTGATGAGAAGCAAGTAAATAGGAGAGAGAAAATCTAGAACAGTGGTTATTCTTGATTCCTTTATCTTTTCTTGTAAGATTGTTCAAAGATTCATCAATAAAATTAAGATTGTTAATATAAAATGAGTTGAATGTTAATGAAATCTTGTGAGGGGTGTAGTGTAGGATTTGCTGCAACAACAGAATGTTTCCTAAAAACCCTAAAAACACTAAAGAGCCCTGAAAGAGCTCTGAGAAACTCTAAAAACCTCAGGAAGACTCTTAAAAGCTTTGAAAAGCTTCAATTTAATTATACCCCGTAGCACTGAGATCTACAAGCTAGGAGATTCGTTAAAGAATGATAATAACAAACGCCTACAATAGTGAAAATCAACTTTGAATGTTCTCTAAAAAGCCTTGAGAATTCTAAAAAAAATCGGAAAACTCTAAAAAGCCCTATAATATCTAAAGATCTCTGAAAAATCTAACGAGCTCTAAAGAAACTCTAAAAAGCTCTGAAAAAGATTTAAGTTAATTATATTTCCTAGCACTAGTATCTACTAGACAGGGGATTCATTAAACGCAACTGAAAGTAACTTAATTATTTATAAAGAATGATACTAACAAAATTCCCTATAATAATGAAGATTATCTTTTAAAGTTTCCTAAAAACCCTAAAAACACTAAAGAGCCCTGAAAGAGCTCTGAGAAACTCTAAAAAGCTCAGGAAGACTCTTAAAAGCTTTGAAAAGCTTAAATTTAATTATACTTCGTAGCACTGGGATCTACAAGCTAGGAGATTTGTTAAAGAATGATAACAACGAATCCCTACAATAGTGAAGATCAACTTTGAATGTTCTCTAAAAAGCCTTGAAAACTCAAAAAAAAAACCTGAAAACTCTAAAAAGCCCTAAAATATCTAAAGATCTCTGAAAAACTCTAAAAAGCTCTGAAAAACTTAAACTTAATTATATTTCGTAGCACTAGAATCTACTAACCAGGGGATTCTTTAAACCCAGCTCAAAGTAACTTAATCCTTTATAAAGAATGATACAAACAAAATTCCCTATAATAATGAAGATTATCTTTGAATGTTTCCTAAAAACACTAAAAACACTAAAGAGCCCTGAAAGAGCTCTGAGAAACTCTAAAAATCTCAGAAAGACTCTTAAAAGCTTTGAAAAGCTTAAATTTAATTATACTCTGTAGCACTGAGATCTACAAGCAAGGAGATTCGTTAAAGAATGATAATAACAAATCCCTACCATAGTGAAGATTAACTTTGAATGTTCCCTATAAAGCCTTGAAAACTCTAAAAAACCCTGAAAATTCTAAAAATCCCTAAAATATCTAAAGAGCTCTGAAAAATCTAAAGAGTTCTGAAAAACTCTAAAAACCTCAGAAAAGGCTTTAAGTTAATTATATTCCGTAGCACTAGTATCTACTAGCCAGGGGATTCTTTAAACCCAACTGAAAGTAACTTAATTCTTTATAAAGAAAGATACTAACAAAATTCCCTATAATAATGAAGATTATCTTTGAATGTTTCCTAAAAACCCTAAAAACAGTAAAGTGCCCTGAAAGAGCTCTAAGAAACTCTAAAAACCTCAGGAAGACTCTTAAAAGCTTTGAATATCTTCAATTTAATTATACCCTATAGCACTAAGATCTACAAGCTAGGAGATTCATTAAAGAATGATAATAACAAATCCCTCCAATAGTGAAGATGAACTTTGAATGTTCTCTAAAAATCCTTGAAAACTCTAAAAAACCCTGAAAACTCTAAAAAGCCCTAAAATATCTAAAGAGCTCTGAAAAATATAAAGAGCTCTAAAAAACTCTAAAAAGCTCTGAAAAGGATTTAAGTTAATTATATTTCGTAGCACTAGTATCTACTAGCCAGGGGATTCTTTAAACCCGACTGAAGTAACTTAATTATTTATAAAGAATGATACTAACAAAATTCCCTATAATAATGAAGATTATCTTTGAATGTTTCCTAAAAACCCTAAAAACGGTAAAGTGCCCTGAAAGAGCTCTGAGAAACTCTAAAAATCTCAGGAAGACTCTTAAAATCTTTGAATAGCTTCAATTTAATTATACCCTATAACACTGAGATCTACAAGCTAGGAGATTCGTTAAAGAATGATAATAACAAATCCCAAAAATAGTGAAGATTAACTTTGAATGTTCTCTAAAAAGCCTTGAAAACTCTCAAAAAACCTGAAAACTCTAAAAAGCCCTAAAATATCTAAAGAGCTCTGAAAAATATAAAGAGCTATGAAAAACTCTAAAAAGCTCTGAAAAATCTTTAGGTTAATTATATTTTGTAGCACTAGTATCTACTAGCCAGGGGATTCTTTAAACCCGACTGAAGTAACTTAATTATTTATAAAGAATGATACTAACAAAATTCCCTATAATAATGAAGATTATCTTTGAATGTTTCCTAAAAACCCTAAAAACACTAAAGAGCCCTGAAAGAGCTCTGACAAACTCTAAAAAGCTCAGGAAGACTCTTAAAAGCTTTGAAAAGCTTAAATTTAATTATACTTCGTAGCACTGGGATCTACAAGCTAGGAGATTCATTAAAGAATGATAACAACAAATCCCTACAATAGTGAAGATCAACTTTGAATGTTCTCTAAAAAGCCTTGAAAACTCTAAAAAAATCCTGAAAACTATAAAAAGCCCTAAAATATCTAAAGAGCTCTGAAAAACTCTAAAAAGCTCTTTAAAAACTTTAAGTTATTTATATTTCTTAGCACTAGAATCTACTAGCCAGGGGATTCTGTAAACCCAACTGAAAGTAACTTAATTCTTTATAAAGAATGATACTAACAAAATTCCCTACAATAATGAAGAGCATCTTTGAATGTTTCCTAAAAACCCTAAAAACACTAAAGAGCCCTGAAAGAGCTTTGAGAAACTCTAAAAAGCTCAGGAAGACTCTTAAAAGCTTTGAAAAGCTTAAATTTAATTATACTTCGGAGCACTGAGATCTATTAGCAAGGATATTCGTTAAAGAATGATAATAACAAATCCCTACAATAGTGAAGATTAACTTTGAATGTTCTCTAAAAAGCCTTGAAAACTCTAAAAAACCCTGAAAACTGTAAAAAAACCCTAAAATATCTAAAGAGATCTGAAAAATCTAAAGAGCTCTGAAAAACTCTAAAAAGCTCTGAAAAGGCTTTAAGTTAATTATATTTCGAAGTATTAGTATCTACTAGCCAGGGGATTCTTTAAACCCAACTGAAAGTAACTTAATTCTTTATAAAGAATGATAATAAAAAAATTCCCTATAATAATGAAGATTATCTTTGAATGTTTCCTAAAAACCCTAAAAACACTAAAGAAAATTTTTTTGGCGATTTTTTTAGGGTTTCAATTTTATTCACGTTTTCCTTCATCCTTGATCATCTTTTGGTGATTTAGGATGGGGGAAAACCTTGATTCAAACGTGAATGCCCATGGAAACAAAACGGTTTCTTATGCTGATTTGGTTAAGGGTAAAAAAACTTATATGATAACTGAATCGGATTTTCAATCTCTCCCTGAGGCGTCAATATATTTAGAGGAACCAGCTTTGGTTTTGCCTAATGATCTTCTTCAAGAGGGACGTGATATATTTCAGTTCAGTCTCATTGGTAGACTGAACTTTAAGGGTTTAAAACTTGCTGATGTTCAAAAGAGTTTGGAGGAACAATGGGGTTTTGGTGCTGGAAGATTCAAGTTAGTTCCAATGACAAAAGGGTTTTTTATCAAAAAGTTAACTTCAGCTGATGACAAGGAACGAGTTTGGCATGGTGATACTTGGGTTATACAGAATCAACATCTTAAGGTTTTTAATTTTTACCCAAACTTTGATCCAGAAAGACAACAAACTACAAGAGCTTCAGTTTGGGTAAGTTTCCCTGGTTTGTACATTGAGTTATGGACAAAGAAAATTCTTCTTTCCATTGCTAAAATTATTGGGAAACCGATTGCTATTGATCAAAAGACATTGGATCATGATGTTGGTAATTATGCTGCGGTTCTGATTGATATTGACTTTGCTAAGTGGATTCCTAAAAGAATTCGCTTGAAAGCAAACGGAAAAGAGTTATGGCAGTATATTGAAATTCAAGACTTAGAGAACGTCAAATTCTGCACTCATTGTAAGTTTATGGGTCAAAAATTTGAGAATTGCCTTGCTGCAAAGAAATTTTTGGGAGGTTCTAATGCCAAAAAGAAGTCACCTGCTGGGATTATTAAGGATGGCAAAGAGGGAAAATCAAGGGATGGTAAAGTGGTTAGCAATACAAATCAAAAGTATGCATGGAGGGAAGTGTATGGAGAGAAAAATATGCATGATTTGCATGGTTCCCATGCTTTTCATGCTAAGTATGGTGCTGATGATGTTGCTTGCAGAACTCATGATATTACAGCAAAGGAAAATTCTCAGTCCGGGAAAGAAAATATGGCAGATTTTGAAACAATTAATCCTAATGTTGCTTCACTTCAAGATGCTGAAGATACACAGTTAGAAGAGGAGCTAAATAACTCTTTTGTGGAATATAGAGAAGCTCAGGTAAAATTGATTCGCTGCAAAAACGCTATAACAGCAAAAAAAGACCTTGCTGCACGTAATGCTAATGTTGCTATTGAGTTTCGAAGAGGTGAGGCCGGGACAAAACAGAATGCTAGTCTTGCAACAGGTTCTGGTGCAAAGGAGGGCGTAACTGGGTCCAAGTATGCTGCTTGTAAAGATGGTAAGTCAGGTTCTTTGCCTGATACGGAACAAAACAAGGAGATTCAGAATACTGATTTAGGAAACAAAACAAACTTGGCCAGTAATGTGCATCGTTTAGATTTGGACAATTTTGTGTCCAATTTAAACTCTTTTTTGGATGAAAACGTTCAAAAAAAAAGATTTGTAAGAGTCCGTGACCAGGACGAAGGCTAGCATGTCCGTGGCCAAGCTAAAGTCTAGTTTGGCAGGTAACGTGCAAATTAATGGCAAGCCCGGTCCCAATCATAATTCTGATTCCAAGACTGTAACTAAGGCTTTGGAAGAAAAGGGTGTGTGCAAGGAGTCTTCATATGATGATTGGAAACAAGTTAAGGGTAAGAACTCACCAACCAAATTTTCTTTTACACCCTTAACTGATGCTTTGCTTGCTTCCTCAGAATTTGTTTGCAAAAACAAATATGATTCTCTAAGCTTAGGTTTGAGAGATGATTTTGAGGAAGTTAAAAAAAGTGGTACTGTTATAGATAATGAGGATACACAAAGTGATGTTGTTTTGGATGCGACTAGTATGGCAGCTGAAGTGAAAAACACAAAAGAGTGGGGTACACTAGACAATAAAAACAAGAATAGCAAGGATTCAGTTGCTTTTGATATGAATAATATATTGACTATGGAGGAATTAGACGAGGCAAGCAAAATTCAGAATGATGAAGTGCGTGCTCACTTCATTAGAAATCCAGTCTATAGAAAGGAGTATTTTATTGAATAAAAGAGTTGTTGGAGAGAGTCGCAAAGAAAAAAACTCAAACTCCTATAAAACTTGTTCCCGGTGGTAATTATGCTTCAGATGAAGATGATTATGATGACATGTATGATGATGAGTATTATGAATTTTATGAAGAGCCAAATTTGACAGAAGTCCTTGCTGGTCTCCAACCTAAGAAGAGGAATTTTAGGGTGGGAAAGGGACGCAAACATTTTTAAGTTCCTATTTTTCTTCTTTTGAGTTTAGGAGCTTTTTATGTTTTTTTTATGAGCTTTTTATGCGTTTTTATTTCACCCCTTTGGTTTATGGGGGTGGGGGGACTTGAGCCCTCATTGTAATTCTTGTAATTATGTTTTTTTGCTTTAATAAACCATTGGACTTAGCAAAAAAAAATATAAAAACTAAAGAGCCCTGAAAGACCTCTGAGAAACTCTAAAAATCTCAGGAAGACTCTTAAAAGCTTTGAAAATCTTCAATTTAATTATACCCCGTAGCACTGAGATCTACAAGCTAGGAGATTCGTTAAAGAATGATAATAACCAATCCCTACAATAGTGAAGATCAACTTTGAATGTTCTCTAAAAAGCCTTGAAAACTCTAAAAAACCCTGAAAACTCTAAAAA
This sequence comes from Papaver somniferum, assembly GCF_003573695.1. Taxonomy (NCBI): domain Eukaryota; kingdom Viridiplantae; phylum Streptophyta; class Magnoliopsida; order Ranunculales; family Papaveraceae; genus Papaver; species Papaver somniferum. The sequence goes on along the minus strand of NC_039367.1, from coordinate 106,831,219 downwards.
TCCCTAAAATATCTAAAGAGCTCTGAAAAATCTAAAGAGCTCTGAAAAACTCTAAAAAGCTCTGAAAAGGCTTTAAGTTAATTATATTTCGTACCACTAGTATCTACTAGCCAGGGGATTCTTTAAACCCAACTGAAAGTAAATTAATTCTTTATAAAGAACGATACTAACAAAACTCCCTATAATAATGAAGATTATCTTTGAATGTTTCCTAAAAACACTAAAGAGCCCTGAAAGAGCTCTGAGAAACTCTATAAAGCTCAAGAAGACTCTTAAAAGCTTTGAAAAGCTTCAATTTAATTATACTCCGTAGCACTGAGATCTACAAGCTAGGAGATTCGTTAAAGAATGATAATAACAAATCCCTACAATAGTGAAGATCAACTTTGAATGTTCTCTAATACCTTGAAAACTCTAAAAAAACCCTAAAAACTCTAAAAATCCCTAAAATATATAAAGAGCTTTGAAAAATCTAATGAGCTCTGAAAAACTCTAAAAAGCTCTGAAAAAGCTTTAAGTTAATTATATTCCGTAGCACTAGTATCTACTAGCCAGGGGATTCTTTAAACCCAACTGAAAGTAACTTAATTATTTATAAAGAATGATACTAACAAAATTCCCTGTAATAATAAAGATTATCTTTGAATGTTGTAGTTGCAGGAAATCCTACACTACACCCCTCATATGATTTCATTGTTTATCAGCTCATTTAGGTTAACTCTCTTAATTTTATTGATTGAATTCTGAATGTTCTTACAAGACAAGGAAAATAAAGAAGATCAAGAATTATCTTTGTTCTGAACTCTCTCTCTCCTATTTACTTGTCTCTTACTCAAAAAAGATATCCCCTTTCCTTTACAACTCGAATGACTATTTATAAGGGAAATACATAGTGGATGACAGCTAATTTGTCCTTTATTTTCGGATATGGTTTGCGACATTCTCGCAACCTTACAAATGTTGACTTCGCAAGCTTTCTAATTTTCGCGAGACTGTCGCATATTTCTCATGATCCTTGCTGATGTCGTTTCTGAAATTGTTCTGTGACGCTTTTGTGCAATACCATTGATAACTTCGCTGAGACATAACTGTTGCGAGATTCTGATCCTACATCTTTCCTCTTCTCATATCTTCTCTGCAAAATAGAGAATGATGTGAGAAATGCCGCAACCGCTTATTTTCTCATATTTTGCATTTATCACACGTATTATTTCTTCCATTTATTTCTCGACACGTCTTATGTAACCGTTACTTTTTGACCGCTTAAATCTTTCCGTATTAACCATGTTTATTTTCTCGAGGAAAAATTCCCTATATATATATTTCTTTTCATCCTCTTCTTCATTCTTTTTATTCTCTCTGCAACTTCATCGTTCTTCTGCAAAATCCATTGTTGCAACTTTTCTTCTTTCTTCTTCAATCTTTTTATATTCTTCTTTATCTTCAAATTAGATCTTCATAGTTCGTGATCTTCTTCAAGATAATTTCCTTGCTATCATTTTTCATGGATTCATCAAGGTTAGTCTTCTCTTTTCTTCCTTATAAGTTTTGCTGAAATTGATATATTTGAAATTGATCTTGTTTATTGCCTTATGTGATGTTGTTTATGTGATTCCCATACTCTTGTTATTTCAGCAAAAGCGGCTCCAACACTAAATTTTCAGTTCAGAATCCTAACAATCCCAAATCACAGCATAAAGTTTTCGTTCATAAAAGAAAGTCTGCGAATGAGAAGGTAGTAAGAAACACTAACTTTTTCTAATAACAATATTGTTGCCTCTGTTTCTTATCTAGATTGTAATTCGCAGGGTGATAAATATCTTCATAGACCTCACAAGAAATCTCGCCACCTCAAGGATGTTCCAACTTCTGTTCCCTTCTGTCTACTCATTTCTTCCAAATCTCCTGCGACATCTTCGCAAGATAAACCTTTATCTCCAATTCGTGAAGACGCTGCCTCTGACTTCATTTCTTCCAAATCTCCTGCGATATATTCGCAAGATAAACCTTTATCTCCAACTCGCGAGAATGCTGCCTCTGATTCCATTTCTCCATTTGATCTTCCTATGACTGAAATTCCCCTTGTTGTTCCTTCTGCGAATGAAGCCTCTTCTCTTCCCATTGAGAATGTTTCTCAACCTTCTATCTCTACTAGTTCTCTACCTAAGTCTCCTCCTTTGTCGAAAGAGACCGTGGAAGGGATAGATATTGCTTTCAAGGTTTTATCTGAGATTCTAGATGATGGAAAGAAGTCTTCTACTGATCCCATCAAGTCTAATGTTTGCGAAATTCTGAGCAAACATTTGGGTTCTGACAAAGCTGCTTCGCAGACAGCTTTAGAAAAAGAATGTGTTGCTGGATCGTGACAATCTTCGTAAGAAGAATGATGAATTAAGAGGTATGATTTCCTCATCTATGTCTTTAATTTGACTTTTCGATGGTTTTATCCTTCCCCTGCTTAATTATCCTTTAAATCCCTCTTTCGCATGTTAAGCATTAAATCAGAAACGAATAATGGAGAGATATCAATTTGAATCTGCTGTTGAAGAAGCCCGTGTTGATAAAGAAGTCTTAATGGATCAATGTAACCAATTAGATAATCTCTATTCATATTCTCTTGATCAAATAAATAATCTTACCAATGAAAAATACCCAATTAGTTGAAAAAAAGATCTATTAAGTAATGAAGTATCTCGTCTTTCTTATTCTTTAACCAAAGCTAATTTAGGGATGGAAACTATATCAGATGAGAATAAAACCTTGTCTCAAGAGAAGCGAGTTTATTTAAACAAGATGGCGATATCTTCGCAACAACTTCATGTTCTCCAAAAAGTATGTGCTGACCAAGAGAAATCTCTTCGCTCTTTAAGAAATGAACTTAAAGAAGTAACAGAATCATCTATCACTGAAAGAGATACACTCATTCAAGGTAGAATAGCTTTAAGTGTGAAGGCAAATCAGCTTAAAGAACAATATTCCAAATTAGAAGAATCTTATTCTTCTCTTGCGAAGAAAAATGCCTTCCTTGTTTCTAAAGAGAAAAATCTTCATTCTCGACTTAAAGGTTTAGTTGGAGATAAATTTGATGACGCAATGGATCATTGGGAGAATAGTTGTCTATCCTTGATTCAACACCTTATTTCGCAAAAGGAAGGTAGTCATAATAGTTTGACTGCCTTAATTATCTTTCTTGTCATATCTCTCTGAATTCCTTATCTTAATAAATTTTGTATTCTATTTTTCGCAGAGTCTGAGAAGAATCTTCATTCTTCTATTTTCGACTTGGAGGCTAAATATGCTAAAATTCGCAAAGAGAATGCATTGCTCGTCTCTACCCTTACTGGTTCTCGCGATCGGCAGAAAGAAGACTTGATTATCTTGCTTATTTTAAGATATTCAAGATAGGAATCATCAAAGAGCACTTCTTCGCCAAGTTCATCTCCGGGCTGAAGTCCTTGTAAATGACATTTATTGTCCAACTCTCTTCCTCCTACATCAATTGATCCTTAGAAGTAGATGATGATGAAGTTCCTCGTCCTGCTGATAGTGATTACGATTATGAAAGCGGTGCAGAGGATAATTTCCGGAAGATGAAGAAGAGTTCCTTAAAGAAGTATCTGCTGGTGTTAATCAGAATGAGAAAAATTTCTCCTGAAGAAGTAATTGCTGGCGATAATCAAAATGCTAGTCATGGCGAAGATCAAAGCCGAAATGAAGGAGAAGCTTGCGAGAATGTTGGCGAAGAATTTCTGTCATCTCCTGCTACTGATATTGATATTGAAGCTTGAGCTTCTTTTCTAGCTTTGTTTTCTTGAGCTGTCTTATTTTTATCACTTTTGAGAGCTACATTTTTCAATGACTTTGGAGTCAACTTTTCCTTTTAATATTTTGTTGATAAGAAGATAATGCTTCTTGTATATCGATTCTCATACTTGCCTCTCATTATCTTTCTTGCAAAAAATAATTTGTTATGAATGTTTATAATTAGTTTGTTCTATTATATGGTATTATTTTTCCTTCCTAATTAAGGTCTTATTATGCCATCTCTTGTCATTGCGACAAAATCGCAGGACGTCCTTGCACTTTCATACAAAAACCCATTGATCTTGTCTTAAATTTTTCTTTTGTATTATGGCCTCTTCAGGAATGTTGGGACAATATGACAGGCCTAAATATTCTTGCGAAAATAAAGCCCCATGACATTGTCGTCTTGCGATGAAATCGCAGGACGTCTTCGCACTTTCATGCGAAAACCCATTGATCTCATCTTATCTTTTTCTTTTGTATTATTGCCTCTTCAGGATTTTTGCACAAATATGACAAGCCTTAATTATCCTTGCGAATAATAAGCCTCATGACATTTGCATCTTAAGACACTTATCATCTCCCTAATGGAGGGTGCCGCCCTTATCTTCCCCCTGGTTGCCCCTTCAAGGAGGCGTACTTCTACCATACAAGGTTATCTCCTCCCATCCAGTCTTAACAACAACCAGTTGTTTTCGCATCCTCTTATCCCTTTTACCTATAGGTTATGGTTACGAGACTGCACCCTAAGTGGGGTTTTCTTCAGGCCAAGTGCAGTATAAGTCAAGACTTGTCAAGAATGGCAAGGACGCTTCAAACGCCCTCGGCACTCTTGACTCAACCGTGTACCTCGGCGCCTTGATCAGATCTTCACTCCTTGGGAGAGTCCTTATTACCTTAGTCGCCCAACCCAAGTCATATGCTCAAGTTAAGAATCCAAGATGCCTCTCCCGGATGGGTTTTATTGACCCCAAATCTCCATGACTCAGGTTCCGGTGGCGGTATGGCCTTTCCCTGAGTCATGTAATAGGTACCCCCTAATATGACGTACTTTAGGTCTTACATTTGCCTCTTGTGAAATTTTATTCGCGAACTAGGGTGTACGCCATAAAGGTTCGCCCCTTTCTTTTATGTCATTGTTCTCTGCGAAAATTTTGCACATCATGATCTTGTTTTGTCATGAATAATCATGTAATTATTCTTTCAGAATTCATAATTTCTCAAAGCTTCTTACGGATAATATCTTTTCAAGTACAATCTGTTCCATGGTCTATCTAATCTATGACCAACATCTCTTCCTTATGGGTCCATTAATCTATAAGCTCCTATTCCAACTATCTCCTTTATGATGTAAGGTCCATTCCATTTTTCGCTAATTTTCCACCATTTTCTCGCTGATATATTGGTGTTTCTCACAGAACTAAATCTCCTGGTTGAAATTCACGTATTTTGACACGTTTATTATATTCACGAGCCAATCTTCGCTGATAATTCTCCATATGTTGTAAAGCTTTTTCTCTTTTTTTCTTATAATTCATCAAGTTTGTTTAGAATTAAACCCGCACTAAGATTTTTCTCCCAAGCTTCTCTTTTTGTTGTCGGAATAACAACTTCTGTTGGTAACACCGCTTCAACTCCATAAGTTAAACAAAAAGGTGACATTCCAGTAGCTTCTCTTCTAGTTGTATTATAATCCCATACTGCATTATGTACTTGTTCGCACCATGATCTGTGATGTCCTTCAAATTTCTTCTTTAATATATCTGCAATTGTTTTATTTGTTGCTTCTACTTGGCCATTAGCTTGTGGATATAAAGGAGTGGACTTTCCACATTTTATCTTGAATGCATTGAGTAACATTTCTATTTTCTGCCCCTCAAACTGTTTCCCATTATCAGATACCAACTGTGCAGGAATTCCAAATCTGCAAATGATATTTTCAAATATGAATGTAAAGATATCTTTGTCGCGGATATGTTGTACTGCCTTCACTTCTGTCCATTTTGTGAAATAATTTGTTGCGACTATTAAGTATCTTCTTTGTCCAGTTCCTGGTAAAAATGGCCCCACAATGTCTAAGCCCCATTTTCCAAAGGGCCATACACTGGTTGAAGATGACAATGGTGCTCCTGGTGCATGTATCTTCTTTCCATGCCGCTGACAATCTTCGCAACGTCTTGATATTTGTTTTGCATCTTCATGCATGTATGGCCAGTAATAACCTTCCGTTTTTGCTCTATGTGCCAAAGATCTTCCTCCACTATGATTGCCAGCGTCTCCATTATGTAACATTTTCAGCACCTTTTCTCCTTCCTCTCATGTCAAACATCTGAGTGATGGTCCACTAAAAGATTTTCAGTATCAACCCGTCTCTTAATTCATAATTTGTTGCTCGGCCTTTTAACTTGTGTGTTTCCAATCTATTTCTTGGTGTTTCTCCTTTCGCCAAATATGCGTGAAGCTCCATTCTCCAGTCTGCGACATTATTTATATGTTCTTCTTTTTCATTATCTATAACCATCACATCCACATCTTCCTATGCTTTATCTTCCTCCACTATTATCCTTTCTTGAAATGTGCCTCCATTTTATTTTTGGATTTTCGCTGACATTCCTCAACCAGCTTCTTGTATTTCTTCAGGGATGGTTAATTTGTAGTATACTTTCCTTTTATTTGGAGAATAACTAGCTGCGAATCACTAGTGATCCTGGCATTTTCTAGTTTCATTTCTATTGCGAACTTTAATGCATGTATCACAGCTTCATATTCTGTTTCATTATTAGTGGATTCAAATTCCAACCTGAATGAAAAAGCCATCTTTATTCCTTCTGGCTAAATTAAAACAATTCCAACTCCATTTCCTTCTCCATTTGATGATCCATCTACCAGTATTTCCCATCTATTTGGTTCTGTTAATAAATCTTTTGGATCTCCATGTTCGTCTTCTATATCCATCATTTCTTTTACTGCTTCATCTTCTTCTAAAGGAAATTCTGCCAAGAAATCCGCAACAACTTGTGATTTTGGTGAAGACAAAACTTCATATTTAATATCAAAATGGCCTACTTGTGCATTCCATCTCTCTACCCTTCCTGATTTTTTAGAATTCTTCATCACTGGTTCAATTGGTACTTTTGTTAATACCTTTATCTTGTGTGCTTGAAAGTATATGCGGAGCTTAAATGATGCATAAACTAAGGCTAAGATTAACTTTTCAGTCTTTGAGTAATTCTTCTCCGCGGTATTAAAAGTTTTGCTAATGTAATAAATGGGTTTCTCCACTCCTGCGTCTACTCGCAATAATACATCACTTAATGCATGCGACGTTGTCGCAAGGTAAATCAATAATTCTTCTCCTGGTTCTGCCTTTTGTAAAATAGTTGTATTCATAAGATGTTCTTTGATTCCTTGAAAATCCTTTTCACATTCATCACTCCATTTAAATTTCGCACCCTTCTTGAGTATATCGAAAAAATATTTGCATTTGTCTGATGATCGCGAAATGAATCTCCCCAGCGAAGCTAGAAGCCCATTCAACTTTTGTACATATTTTATTGTTGCTGGTGTTGGCATGTCACGAACTGCTTGCACTTTTTCCGTATCAACCTGTATTCCTTCCTTTGATACAATGTAGCCTAAATTTTTTCCCAATGCAACTCCAATAGTACACTTCTCGGGATTCAATTTAATGTTATACTGCCGCATTTGTTCAAAAATCTCCCTCAGGTCTTGTACATGGTCTTTAGCTTCCTTACTATTTACCAACATGTCATCCACGTATACTTCTAATGTTTTGTGTATCCATTTTGCGAACACCTTCTCTACCATTCTTTGATATGTTGCTCCCGCATTTCGCAAACCAAACGGCATTTTCGTATAACAATATAAACCTCTAGGGAAAAGAAAGCAGTATGTTCTTGATCTTCTTCAGCGAGAGGAATTTGGTTATACCCTTTGTACCCATCTAAAGATGATACCCTATCATTTCCCGCTGCAGATTCCACCATTTGAGGAATATCGGGTAACGGAAAACTATCTTTAGGGCAAGCTTTGTTCAAATCAGTGAAATCTATGAAAATCCTGATTCCCTTGTTTTTCTTTGGGACAATGACCATATTCGCTATCCATTCTGGGTATTTAGCTTCTCTTATAATTCCTGCCTCCAGCATTTTCTGTAATTCTTCTTCTATTTGGGAATGGTAAGTTGTTGCGATTTTTCTTATTCTCTGTTTAAATGGTCTCACATTTTTGTTAATCTCCAGTCTGTGGCAAGAAATTATTGGATCTATTCCTGGTATCTCATCCATGTTTCCTACGAAAATATCTTTATATTCTCGCACTAAATTGACAGTTCTTTCTTCTTCTTCTATATCCATTTTGGTTCCAATTCTCAACACTAGAGGCTCCTCTTCAGTCCCAACATTTATTTCTTTTGTTGGTTCTGCGGCAGTGTAACTGGGTTTAGGTTCTCCCGTTGGTGTGGGTTCTTTAATTGCTTTTATGGATCCTTCTCCTTCTTCCGAAATTTCGCTGGGTATTCCTTTGCCTTCTTTCGCCCTTATCATATATACTCTAAATTCTTCTTTCTTCTTTGCTTCCTTTATCAATTTTCTGCGAAATTGCTTCCTTTTTGCTTGTTCTTCATAACGCCTTACTTCAATTTGATGACATAATTTTGCATTGTCAACATCTCCTCTTATTTCACCTATTCCACTTGGAGTGGGGAATTTAATACATTGATGCAACGTTGATACCACAACTTTTATCGCATGTATCCATGATCTTCCTAATAAAATATTATATGGCGATTCCATATCCACCACGCACAATGTCACATATGTTTCGATTTATCCAAGTGGAATTCGTACCACTATTTCTCCTTTAGGTTTTGTTGTGGATTTTCCAAAGCCGTGAACAAAATATGTTAAATTGGACATTTCTTCATCTTTAAATCCCATTCCCCGAAATGCATGATAAAATATTATATCAACTGAACTTCCTGTATCAATTAAAGTTCTGTTCAACATCCATTCTCCTGTGGATTTTATTGTTGTATCCTTCTCTTTTCGTGTAATAGGCACTGTGATGACCAATGGAGATGTATGGTTCAAATTTTCTTTTGGTATTTCTTCTGCCATGAACACAATTCTTTGTTTTTCCCAATCTTTCAAAGGTGAAGTTTTTTCTACCGCCATAATTTTCTTTCCTTCAAAATTTCGTTTATGTATTCTTCCTTTGATGTTTTCATGGAATTCATTAACCAAACTTTTTGTTATCATATTACACTCCAATTTTTTGCCATTTTCATTAATTCTATTCATGTTTCCTCTAACTAATTCACTGATTTGTTTAATCACTTCTTGATTTGAATCTTATCAATCAATAATCTTCAACTTTCGATCTTCAATGTCCCTGTTTCTAGCGCCATTATGTAGTTGCAGGAAATCCTACACTACACCCCTCATATGATTTCATTGTTTATCAGCTCATTTAGGTTAACGCTCTTAATTTTATTGATTGAATTCTAAATGTTCTTACAAGACAAGGAAAATAAAGAAGATCAAGAATGATCTTTGTTCTGAACTCTCTCTCTCCTATTTACTTGTCTCTTACTCAAAAAAGATCTCCCTTTTCCTTTACAACTCGAATGACTATTTATAAGGGAAATACATAGTGGATGACAGTTAATCTGTCCTTTATTTTCGGATATGGTTTGCGACATTCTCGCAACCTTACAAATGTTGACTTTGCAAGCTTTCTAATTTTCGCGAGACTGTCACATCTTTCTCGTCATCCTTGCTGATGTCGTTTCTGAAATTGTTCTGCGACGCTTTTGTGCAATACCATTGATAACTTTGCTGAGACATAACTGTTGCGAGATTCTGATCCTACAAATATTTCCTAAAAACCCTAAAAACACTAAAGAGCCCTGAAAGAGCTCTGAGAAACTCTAAAAAGCTCGGGAAGACTCTTAAAAGCTATGAAAAGCTTAAATTTAATTATACTCCGTAGCACTGGGATCTACAAGCTAGGACATTCGTTAAAGAATGATAACAACAAATCCCTACAATAGTGAAGATCAACTTTGAATCTTCTCTAAAAAGCCTTGAAAACTCTAAAAAAACCTGAAAACTCTAAAAAGACCTAAAATATCTAAAGAGCTCTGAAAAACTCTAAAAAGCTCTGAAAAAACTTTAAGTTAATTATATTTCGTAGCACTAGAATCTAATAGCCAGGGGATTCTTTAAACCCAACTGAAAGTAACTTAATTCTTTATAAAGAATGATACTAACAAAATTCCCTACAATAATGAAGATTATCTTTGGATGTTTCCTAAAAACCCTAAAAACACTAAAGAGCCCTGAAAGAGCTCTGAGAAACTCTAAAAAGCTCAGGAAGACTCTTAAAAGCTTTGAAAAGCTTAAATTTAATTATACTTAGTAGCACTGGGATCTACAAGCTAGGAGATTTGTTAAATAATGATAACAACAAATCCCTACAATAGTGAAGATCAACTTTGAATCTTCTCTAAAAAGCCTTGAAAACTCTAAAAAAAACCCTGAAAACTCTAAAAAGACCTAAAATATCTAAAGAGCTCTGAAAAACTATAAAAAGCTCTGAAAAAGTTTAAGTTAATTATATTTCGTAGCACTAGAATCTAATAGCCAGGGGATTCTTTAAACCCAACTGAATGTAACTTAATTCTTTATAAATAATGATACTAACAAAATTCCCTACAATAATGAAGATTATCTTAGGATGTTTCCTAAAAACCCTAAAAACACTAAAGAGCCCTGAAAGAGCTCTGAGAAACTCTAAAAAGCTCAGGAAGACTCTTAAAAGCTTAAATTTAATTATACTGTGTAGCACTGAGATCTACAAGCAAGGAGATTCGTTAAAGAATGTATAGTTGCAGGAAATCCTACACTACACCCCTCATATGATTTCATTGTTGATCAACTCATTTTTAGGTTTACACTCTTAATTCTATTGATAAATCTTTGGATGTTCTTACAAGAAAGATACAGAAATCAAGATTGATCCCTGCTCTGGACTTTCTCTCTCCTATTTACTTGTTTCTTACTCAAAAAAGATCTCTCCCATTCTTTACAACTCGAACGACTATTTATAAGAAAATACATAGTGGATGACAACTAATCTGTCCTTTATTTTCGGATATGATCTGTGATATTCTCGCAACCTTACAATTTTTAATTTCGCAAACTCTCTAATCTTCGCAGGACTATCACATCTTTCTCGTGATCTTAGATGACGTCATTTATTTTATCATTTCTGAAACTGTTCTTCGACGCTGTTATGCTGTGTCATTGATAATTTTGCTGAAACATTATCATTGCGAGATTCTGATCCTACATCTTGCCTCTCCTCATATCTTCTCTGCAAAGTAGGGAATGATATGAGAAATGCCGCAGCTGCTCATCTTTTCATATTCTGCATTTATCACACGTATTCTTTCGTCCATTTGTTTCTTGACACGTCTTCTGTAACCGCAACTTTTGAACCGCTCACGTCTCTTCGTCTTAATGGTATTTATTTCTTCGAGTAAAAAAAAATCTCCTTTATATACTCATCTTACTCTTCTTTCTATTTTTCTTTTTACTTTCTCTTCTATTTTTATTCTCTCGTCTCTGCAATTTTGTTATTCTTCTGCAAGTTCTGCACCTGTAACTTTTTTTTCCTTCAATCCTTTTACTTTCCATACATTCCCATACTCTATATTCAAACATGGATCCAAGTGGTCATAGATATGAGAAGAATTTACAAGATGTCCAAAAAGATCTTGTTGATAAAGGTTTCACACTCTCCACCATTCCTGGTGAGAATGCCAAATCAATTCTTTTTGTCAAGCTTTTCTCTGATCAATATTGTGATGATCAATCAATCATAATTTCGCTAGGTCAGATTCTCGCAGGTCTCCCCATTCCTCTTTATAACCCAGATCTTCCTTTATTTTATGAAATTCTCGCTCATTCAATATTTTCGCGAGCCATCTTCCAACTGAGTGGGGACTGCATCCGTCTGATGCTAGAGTTCGCTAATCGTGGTGCTGGTAGAGGATATCTGTACTCCAAAGAACTTAGGGATCCTAAGTTCGCAAACCTAGAGATAGTTGCTGAGAAGTATACAATGGCGAATTTCTTTGAGAACTATGAACTTATCTCCATGAAGAAAGAGATTACTCGCTGGGATATTCGTTTAAAAAGGAAAGATAATATTGATGAATCAAAAGTTCTCATGCAAGATATTGATTGGCATTCTGGTAAAAACACAACTCCTCGCCAATCTAAAGATGATAAATGGTCTGTTTTTCCTTTAATGCTAAAGGGACCCTACATTGCTGGGTTAAATATTCTTCTTGCGAATCTCGCTGCTTATTAACCTTGGGTTTTCTCTTGGCCCGAAAAGTAGAAAGAGTTATGTTTTTCCCCTTTAACTCATTTTATATTTCTTTATTGATTTTTTCTATTATGTTCGCTAATTCTGGCGACATTTCGCAGATCCAAAAACTGAAAGATAGTTATAACAGGACTGGGAAATCTAGTACTCTGTTAGCTCTTCTCTCATACACAAATGAGGTAAGAAATTTTCTCTTATGATTTTAAATAGTACTGTTACTTCCATGCTTCTATTTCTTATTCTTATCTGTGTGTGAAGATTATTGTTGAAGTAAAAGAATCTGCTGATGTTGCGAAGATTGGTGATAAAGGTAAAGGTGCTCTTCGAAGAGAAAAATCAACTGGTCCTCCTCCAAAGTAAAGGAAAGTTCGTTCTTCTTCCCCTTCAAATATTCCTCCTCACGAAAATTCTGAAAGTGATAAGGGTGATGAGGACAACGATGATATTGCTGCAAGCGAAGATTCTCCACCTGAATCTTCTATGGCTAAGTTATCTGGCCTCTTTTCTGATTCTCTACACGGAATGGGAGATAGAAAATTCGCATATACCTGCAAAGCTCTCGCTACTCTTTGCGATGTTAATTTTCTGGATGGTGATAGCTCTCTTTGTGGAGTTTCCAGATCAGTGACTCCCGATTTTTTGCATTCTCTCAATAGTCTGGTATATCTTTATCCTTTTACTTCTTCATTGTTATAATTCAAAATTTCTTTCTATATTAATATTTTTTCGCAGGATGGAAAAGCTACTTTTGCTGTTGCCTCAGATCTAGAGAGAAGACGTGAAAATCTTGAAAAGAAGAATCTTCAATTTCGCAAAAAGAATGAAGAATTGGAAGCTGAAGTTAAAGGTCTTCGTGAAAAGAATAGACAATTAGAAATTGATTCTTCCTCGTATAAGAACAAAATTTCTAGTCTTCAGCAAGCTAATAATCAGCTTTACGGTATGTTACTTTTCTCTTTATTCATTCATCCTGTTGTTTTATCTTATTTAAATGATCCTTTTTGCAGACATTTATGGTCTTTCTAATGAAGCTAACCATCTTCGCTCATTTCCTAATGCCTTGGATAATGATACCCTTCTTGAACATATTAACAATTCCTTAAATATCTTCTCAAATGATAGAATTTCATCTCTTTATCTAAATGAACTTAGATCTAAATTTCGCCTCTTAGAAATTGATCATAGATTCAGTCTAGGCTTAGCCAACAGATTTAAGCGTCTCCTTATTGATTCCAAAGAGAAAACCAATGAGTTAAAAACCAAAATTAGAGGTCTCATAGATGATAAGGATCGTATCTCTGATCAAGGTGCCAAGGCTTTGGAGAAATTCTAAGAGGCTCTTCTTGAAGTTCAACTAGAGCGAGATGAAGCTAACCGCAAGAATATTGAACTCTGCGAAAGGGAAAATCAAATTTGTTCTCGTCTTCTCATAAGTAGTGAGGATGAATTTATTTGGGCTGCGAAAATTTTAGATGATGCTAGAAAAGATTTAGGCGTAAATGTTATTCTTTAAGTTGAACATACAGCCTTGATTAGAGATATGATTTCTGACAGAGAAGGTTGCTAATTGCTCTCCTTTACTAATATTTTGCTTCTTAAGAATTTTCATCAAGTTAATAATTGATTGTCTTTTGTTCGTAGATTCTGAAAATAAATATCGTGAAAAGATTGAAGAACTTGAAGCTGAAAAGGAGGAACTCGCAAAGAATCTTTCTTCTCGCAACGACAAGTATTCTAGATTAAAGAATCAAATCAAGATCACTGTTGCGCATTTTAAGAATGACGCTATGCATTTTCGCAATCAAACCATCCAAATGGTTTGTGATGATCATAATATCCCAAATTTTGATTATCCTTGTCTTTTAGAAGAAATCCCACAGAATACTCCCAGTTTGATTATCTCTGATAGCGAAGCTGACGATGAAGAATCTGATAGTGATGGAAGATATGATGGTGGTGAAGATTCTGACGCAAATGAAGAAGGAAATAAGTCTGATGAAGATAATGAAGGATTAACCAAGAAATAGTCTTTACTTCTTTCTTGGATTCTTTGCAATACTTGTACATTTATTTCTTCTTTCTCTATATTTGTGTTTCTTTCATTTTGACCTGCATAAATTAAAACAATTATTCTTTGCAATAAAGTTAATCAATATAATCATTAGTTCTTGAATTTTTGAGTAAATCTCTCATATGGAGACAAATAACATTTTCTAATTTCATACATTCCCATACTTGCCTCTGTTATTTGAATCCAAATGAGAGATTTCATAAAATTCTTCTAATTGTATAACTTCGCAACCTTTTGCGAAGTGAATTTTGTTTCTTTTCAAAACCTCATTCATGTGTGGTATTATTTTGCCTTCCTAATTAAAGGTCTTATTATGCCACCTCTTGTCATTGCGACAAAATCGCAGGACGTCCTTGCACTTTCATGCAAAAACCCATTGATCTTGCCTTAACTTTTTCTTTTGTATTATGGTCTCTTCAGGAATGTTGCGACAATATGACAGGCCTAAATATTCTTGCGAAAATGAAGCCCCATGACATTGTCGTCTTGCGACGAAATCGCAGGACGTCTTCGCACTTTCATGCGAAAACCCATTGATCTCGTCTTATCCTTTTCTTTTGTATTATTGCCTCTTCAGGATTGTTGCACAAATATGACAAGTCTTAATATCCTTGCGAATAAGAATCCTCATGACATTTGCGTCTTAAGACACTTATCAGCTCCCTAATGGAGGGTGCCGCCCTTATCTTCCCCTTGGTTGCCCCTTCAAGGAGGCGTACTTCTACCACACGAGGTTAGCTCCTCCCATCCAGTCTTAACAACAACCAGTTGTTTTCGCAACCTCTTATCCCTTTTACCTATATGGTTTATGGTTACGAGACTGCACCCAAAGTGGGGTTTTCTTCATGCCGAGTGCAGTATAAGCCAAGACTTGTCAAGAGTGGCAAAGTACGCTTCAAACGTATCTGGAACTCTTGAATCAACCGTGTACCTCGACGCCTTGATCATATATGCACTTCTTGGGAGAGTCCTTATTACCTTAGTCGCCCAACCTAAGTCATATGCTTAAGTTGAGAATCCAAGGTGCCTCTCCCGGATGGGCTTCATTGACCCCAAATCTCCATGAATCAGGTTCTGGTGGCGGTGTAGCCTCTCCCTGAGTCATGCAATAGGTACCCCCTTATATGACATACTTTAGGTCTTACATTTTCCTCTTGCGAATTTGTATTCACGAACTAGGGTGTACGCCATAAAGGTTCGCCTCTTTCTCTTTTGTCATTCTTCTCTGATTATTTTCTATAAAATTCATTATCTCTGCGAGAGTCTCGCAAATCATTATATTTTATCTGAATTTCGCAATCTCAATTTTGTTGTTCAATCAAATGTATTTTTGAGAATTTTACTTATTGCGAAATTATCGCAACAACTTAATCATTCATACATTTCTTGTTTTTATTACCTTTGCCATCCTCTTCTTCTTTACTATTTTCTTCTACTGCTTCCTTGGTAGTGGTATGTTCATCATTTTTATTCCGAGCTAGCATTAATTTAGCAACACCTCTTCTCCTTTCCTTTCGATTGTATACACCATCAATCTCTCACTTCTTTGTACATCTTTGATTTTGTGTCGCCAGTTTTCCTTCATGTTTGCTCTTTCTTCGCAAGATTCTATCTCAGTTTCGTAACATCTCTTTCCTTCGACCCAATCTCCCTTTATGATTCCTACACCAATGGGGTGAGGGAATTTGATGCATTGGTGGAAAGTTGAATCTACACCTAGAATCCCATATAGCCAAGGTCGACCAATTAAAGCATTGTAGGGTGATTCTACATCAACGACACAGAATGAGATTTCAGAAGATATTCCCTTCAATGGAATTCTCATAGTGACCTTCCCTTTAGGATTGTTAGAAGTACCATTAAAACCATATATCTTATATGTTGACGGTATATGATCATCATCTCTTCCACCCATGGTTTTATAAGTATGATAAAATAAGATGTTCACAGAGCTTCCAGTATCGACTAGAATTTTATTGATTGCCCATGAATCTTCAGCTTCATCATCCTCATCTTCTTTCGGTTTTGGATTTAATTTCTAATTTTATTACCAATGGATTGTTATGCACCTCTTCTCCTTTGGGAATTTCTTCTGCAGTAAAAGAAATGATCTGTTTCTGCCATTCCTCTAGTGGCGAGATTTTCGCAATATTCATAATTTCTCTTCCGTCATTATCTCTTGCGAACACTCTACTCAAAAAATTATCATGAAAATCTTCAATTATCTTATATGAATGTACGATAAAGTGACATAATAGATTTTTTGCTTTTGCACCAACTTCTATGAAGAATGTTTCTTTCTTTTTCATCGTATTCACTTTATGATGTTCTGGTGGTGGTGGTAATGGTTGAGATTGCGTATGCCCTACCAGAAAGTCATTTAGTTTTCCTTGATCTATCATTCTCAAAATAATTATTTTTACATTTCTGCAATCGTTTGTGGTATGTCCATGAAAATGATGATAAGAACAAAATTCATGACTTCTGTGGTTTGGAGGTGGTTCCGTTCCCATGTTCCACGGTGTTGGTATATTTTCCATCAAGATTATAGTTTTCCATATCTTCTCCACACTTGCATTTAAAGGTGGCATCTTGATTTCTTCCCATATTACCTTGTGACTTCCTTGTCCTTTATTACAGTTTTGCCTTTGACCTCCATAAGTTTCTTGCGGTTGATCGAGCCTTTGAATCTTGTTATTTCCTCCACGATTGTAGAAATTTCTTTCTCTTTCATACTCTTCTTGATCTCGGCTCCCCATAGCTACCAATTTCTTCTGATTGTTACTTATCACCTTCTCTTGTTGTACTTGCGAAGTATTCGCCACTGTGTTTATTAGCTTGGGTAATAAGCTTGCATTCGCTGTTTGTGAGTTGGTGTTCGAAACTGGATATGATTCCATTTCATTTTGCCTTTCCTCTACGGAAATGTATTCTTCTTGAAGTTCTCGCAATTCATTCATTGTAATCGTATTCTTGACTCTGAAAATTTGTACATACAATAGGTTTGTTGCAAACATAGCATTGATAAATGATAATATGAGATATCTCTCATCTACACGGCCATCCATTTCGCTACACATAGTTCTCCATCTTTTAGTCAAGTGTTCAAACTTTCGCCAATCCTTTGTTTTAATCCAAACACATCTTTTATACCAGGTCGTGAGGAATTGTTACTTATATATGCCCCCAAGAATGTAGTCTGCAAATGATTGAAGGAGGTTATTGTATTCTTTGGTAAACCTTCAAACCATTTTAACGCTTCTCCTGTTAATCTGGATACGAAATATTTGCACAATACCGCATCATGATTTTCTCATTGTAACATGCACCTCACATAGGCTTTAATGTGCTGAATTGCACAAGTTGTTCCATCAAAAATGCTGGTTAATGCGAGCCAATTGCATTTCGGTGGTATTCCTCCTAATTGTACTTCCCTTGTGAATGGAGTTTTCGCAGCTTCTTCTATTGCTTCATCCAATTGTCTTCTACCTACTTCTCCTCTGTTATTCAGCATTCCTCTCATTTCTTCTAATTTTTTCAAGATTTGTTTATTTACACCTGAATCTTGATCCATTGGTCTCTTTAATTTTGCTTCTCTTCTTCTGCGTTCACGTCTATCTTCTCTCACGAAATTTTGCATTCTTCTTCATTATCCTCATTTCGTCTTCTTCTGCGATTCTCTTCCTCATCTCTATCTTGAATTCGCAAATGATGATGTCTTTCATTTTCCCCTCCATAATTTTTTTCATTTATTATCAATTCAATTCGCTGTCTTTCAGCCATCCTCTTTACTCTATCATACTCCTCATTGAGATTGTCGTTATTCCAGTTTTGTGTACGCTTTCTTTCTCGATTGTCATGATTGTTCTGGCGAACTGTCTCCTGAAGTTCTTGTCCTTCCATTTACGCTCTCAATCTTTCACCTTCGCAGATTAAACGTGCTTGTTCATCATAATGTCTTTCAATTTCTTCTTCAATTGTCTGTTGATTTCTTTGGGTTTCTCTCACATGTAAAATTCTTCTTCGTTCCTCTTGATTTCCTTCACCATCTTGGTTATTTTGTCCCTGATTTTGTCCGTTCTCTTGATTTCCTCCAATTTGCCCATCATCAAAAGTTTCATTTTTTGGAATGTAACGATCATCAATTCTTTCTCTATTCTCGCGATATTCTTCATTAAGATTTGATATTTCTTCTTGAATATTGTTTCCAGCATTGATTGTGGGTGTATTTCGCCTCATTTCTCTTCTAGTTGATCTTGAATATGATTTTGTAATACTTCTCGATCTTCTATTCTGTAGTCTTATATTCTCCATCCTTAATTCGTGATTTTGCCTTGTTAAATTCGCACGTTCTTCTGCCTCAGCTCTTCTTTCTTCATGTATTCTTCGTCTCAATGTTTCTGACGCTCCAATTTCCTCACCTCCATGAATTATTCCTTCATCTGCTTCTTGATTTCTCTCTTCCTGTCTATAATTTCTATTTTGTTGTTCTTCTTCTATTCCTTCTGCTGAATTTGATCGCCAAGTGTGTACGCTCACCCTACATAATTTGTATTCATCTCTTGAACTAGTGTTTGTTGAGTTGGCGGTTGAATTTGATTTTCTCTATTATTTCTCATTGTAGTAGATTCTCCCATTTCACTTCTTTCTCTTCCAGCAATTCTTTCGTTGCTTCTAATAGTAGTCGGTTGTTCGGATGTATTTCTTCTTCTAGCCATTTCTTCAATGTTAACAGTATTGCAAGAAATTATGAAAAATTCTTAATCAATCACTTTAAATTTTCACAAATCTCAATATCAATCTTTAGATTTTTCTAGAATAATCTTCAACTCCTCCCTGTTTCTAGCGCCATTACGTAGTTGCAGGAAATCCTACACTACACCCCCATATGATTTCATTGTTGATCAACTCATTTTTAGGTTTACACTCTTAATTTTATTGATAAATCTTTGGATGTTCTTACAAGAAAGATAAAGAAATCAAGAATGATCTCTGCTCTGGACTTTCTCTCTCCTATTTACTTGTTTCTTACTCAAAAAAGATATCTCCCCCTTCTTTACAACTCGAACGGCTATTTATAAGAAAATACATAGTGGATGACAGCTAATCTGTCCTTTATTTTCGGATATGATCTGCGATATTCTCGCAACCTTACAATTGTTAATTTCGCAAACTCTCTAATCTTCGCAGGACTATCACATCTTTCTCGTGATCTTAGATGACGTCATTTATTCTATCATTTCTGAAATTGTTCTGCGACGCTGTTATGCTGTGTCATTGATAATTTCGCTGAAACATTATCATTGCGAGATTCTGATCCTACAGAATGATAATAACAAACCCCTACAATAGTGAAGATTAACTTTGAATGTTCTCTAAAAAGCCTTGAAAACTCTAAAAAACCCTGAAAACTCTAAAAATCCCTAAAATATCTAAAGAGATCTGAAAAATCTAAAAAGCTCTGAAAAACTTTAAAAAGCTCTGAAAAGGCTTTAAGTTAATCATATTTCGTAGCACAAGTATCTACTAGCCAGGGGATTCTTTAAACCCAACTGAAAGTAACTTATGGTGGGTTTGGATGTAGAATTTTAAAGGTGGGATTTATGGGTCCAGGGGATTTGGTAGAATTACATTTCCCTTTGTATGTTTGGTTATCTGAATCCTTGGAATCACGTTTCCTACGGGATTTAGTTTTCCAGCAAATCCTCCATATGTAGTCCGACCCCTCCCCCCTAAGATATGCTGGGAAACTTATCAAGGGATTTATGGACCCACTTTTTTTAAACTCTAAATCCCATATATATGCAATTTTAAGATTTGAGGGTAATGCCAAACGGTACAAAGACTTTAATACAAGAAAACTCTATAAATCCTATAAATTCCTGGAAACGCTAAATTCTACAAACAAACCCACCGTTAATTCTTTATAAAGAATGATACTAACAAAATTCCCTATAATAATGAAGATTATCTTTGAATGTTTCCTAAAAACCCTAAAAACACTAAAGAGCCCTGAAAGAGCTCTGAGAAACTCTAAAAAGCTCAGGAAGACTCTTAAAAGCTTTGAAAAGCTTCAATTTAATTATACTCTGTAGCACCGAGATCTACAAGCTAGGAGATTCGTTAAAGAATGATAATAACAAATCCCTACAATGGTGAAGATCAACTTTGAATGTTCTCTAAAAATCCTTGAAAACTCTAAAAAACCCTGAAAACTCTAAAAACCCTAAAATATCTTAAGAGATCTGAAAAATCTAACGAGCTCTAAAAAACTCTAAAAAGCTCTGAAAAAGCTTTAAGTTAATTAAATTTCGCAGCACTAGTATCTACTAGCCAGGGGATTCTTTAAACCCAGCTGAAAGTAACTTAATTCTTTATAAAGAATGATACTAACAAAATTCCTTATAATAATGAAGATTATCTTTGAATGTTTCCTAAAAACCCTAAAAACACTAAAGAGCCCTGAGAAACTCTAAAAAGCTCGGGAAGACTCTTAAAAGCTTTGAAAAGCTTCAATTTAATTATACTCCGTAGCACTGAGAGCTACAAGCTAGGAGTTTTTTTAAAGAATGATAATAACAAATCCCTACAATAGTGAAGATCAACTTTGAATGTTCTCTAAAAAGCCTTGAAAACTCTAAGAAAACCTGAAAACTCTAAAAAGCCCTAAAATATCTAAAGAACTCTGAAAAACTCTAAAAAGCTCTTAAAAAACTTTAAGTTAATTATATTTCGTAGCACTAGAATCTACTAGCCAGGGGATTCTTTAAACCCAACTGAAAGTAACTTAATTCTTTATAAAGAATGATACTAACAAAATTCCTTATAATAATGAAGATTATCTTTGAATGTTTCCTAAAAACCCTAAAAATACTAAAGAGCCCTGAGAAACTCTAAAAAGCTCGGGAAGACTCTTAAAATCTTTGAAAAGCTTGAATTTAATTATACTCCGTAGCACTGAGATCTACAAGCTAGGAGATTTGTTAAAGAATGATAATAACAAATCCCAACAATAGTGAAGATCAACTTTGAATGTTCTCTAAAAAGCCTTGAAAACTCTAAAAAAACCCTGAAAACTCTAAAAATCCCTAAAATATCTAAAGAGCTCTGAAAAACTCTAAAAAGCTGTGAAAAGAATTTAAGTTAACTATATTTGGTAGCACTAGTATCTACTAGCCAGGGGATTCATTAAACCAAACTGAAAATAACTTAATTCTTTATAAATAATGATACTAACAAAATTCCCTATAATAATGAAGATTATCTTTGAATGTTTCCTAAAAACCCTAAAGATCCCTGAAAGAGCTCTGAGAAACTCTAAAAAGCTCAGGAAGACACTTAAAAGCTTTGAAAAGCTTCAATTTAATTATACTCCGTAGCACTGAGATCTACAAGCTAGGAGATTTGTTAAAGAATGATAACAACAAATCCCTACAATAGTGAAGATCAACTTTGAATGTTCTCTAAAAAGCCTTGAAAATTCTAAAAAAACTCTGAAAACTCTAAAAAGCCCTAAAATATCTAAAGAGCTTTGAAAAATCTAAAGAGCTCTGAAAACTCTAAAAAGCTCTGAAAAAGCTTTAAGTTAATTATATTTCGTAACACTAGTATCTACTAGCCAGGGGATTCTTTAAACCCAACAGAAAGTAAATTAATTATTTAAAAAGAATGATACTAACAAAATTCCCTATAATAATGAAGATTATTTTTTAATGTTTCCTAGAAACCCTAAAACACTAAAGATCCCTGAAAGAGCTCCGAGAAACTCTAAAAATCTCAGGAAGACTCTTAAAAGCTTTGAAAAGCTTAAATTTAATTATACTTCGTAGCACTGGGATCTACAAGCTAGGAGATTCGTTAAAAATGATTACAACAAATCCCTACAATAGTAAAGATCAACTTTGAATGTTCTGTAAAAAGCCTTGAAAACTCTAAAAAAACCTGAAAACTCTAAAAGGCCCTAAAATATCTAAAGAGCTCTGAAAAACTCTAAAAAGCTCTTAAACAACTTTAAGTTAATTATATTTCGTAGCACTAGAATCTACTAGCCAGGGGATTCTTTAAACCCAACTGAAAGTAACTTAATTCTTTATAAAGAATGATACTAACAAAATTCCCTACAATTATGAAGATTATCTTTGAATGTTTCCTAAAAACCCTAAAAATACTAAAGAGCCCTGAAAGAGCTCTGAGAAACTCTAAAAAGCTCAGGAAGACTCTTAAAAGCTTTGAAAAGCTTCAATTTAATTATACTCTGTAGCACCGAGATCTACAAGCTAGGAGATTCGTTAAAGAATGATAATAACAAATCCCTACAATGGTGAAGATCAACTTTGAATGTTCTCTAAAAATCCTTGAAAACTCTAAAAAACCCTGAAAACTCTAAAAACCCTAAAATATCTTAAGAGATCTGAAAAATCTAACGAGCTCTAAAAAACTCTAAAAAGCTCTGAAAAAGCTTTAAGTTAATTATATTTCGCAGCACTAGTATCTACTAGCCAGGGGATTCTTTAAACCCAGCTGAAAGTAACTTAATTCTTTATAAAGAATGATACTAACAAAATTACCTATAATAATGAAGATTATCTTTGAATGTTTCCTAAAAACAGTAAAGAGACCTGAAAGAGCTATGAGAAACTCTAAAAAGATCAGGAAGACTCTTAAAAGCTTTGAAAAGCTTCAATTTAATTATACCCCCTAGCACTGAGATCTACAAGCTAGGAGATTCGTTAAAGAATGATAATAACAAATCCCTACAATAGTGAAGATCAACTTTTAATGTTCTCTAAAACCTTGAAAACTCTAAAAAAACCTGAAAACTCTAAAAAGCCCTAAAATATATAAAGAGCTTTGAAAAATCTAATGAGCTCTGAAAAACTCTAAAAAGCTCTGAAAAAGCTTTAAGTTAATTATATTTCGTAGCAATAGCATCTACTAGCTAGGGGATTCTTTAAACCCAACTGAAAGTAACTTAATTATTTATAAAGAATGATACTAACAAAATTCCCTATAATAATGAAGATTATCTTTAAATGTTTCCTAAAAACCCTAAAAACACTAAAGAGTCCTGAAAGAGCTCTGAGAAACTCTAAAAATCTCAGGAAGACTCTTAAAAGCTTTGAAAAGCTTAAATTTAATTATACTTCGTAGCACTGGGATCTACAAGCTAGGATATTCGTTAAATAATGATTACAACAAATCCCTACAATAGTGAAGATGAACTTTGAATCTTCTTTAAAAAGCTTTGAAAACTCTAAAAAAAACCCTGAAAACTCTAAAAAGACCTAAAATATCTAAAGAGCTCTGAAAAACTCTAAAAAGCTCTGAAAAACTTTAAGTTAATTATATTTCGTAGCACTAGAATCTAATAGCCAGGGGATTCTTTAAACCCAACTGAAAGTAACTTAATTCTTTATAAAGAATGATACTAACAAAATTCCCTACAATAATGAAGATTATCTTTGAATGTTTCCTAAAAACCCTAAAAACACTAAAGAGACCTGAAAGAGCTCTGAGAAACTCTAAAAAGCTCAGGAAGACTCTTAAAAGCTTTGAAAAGATTAAATTTAATTATACTCCGTAGCACTGAGATCTACAAGCAAGGAGATTCGTTCAAGAATGATAATAACAAATCCCTACAATAGTGAAGATTAGCTTTGAATGTTCTCTAAAAAGCCTTGAAAACTCTAAAAAACCCTGAAAACTCTAAAAAGCCCTAAAATATCTAAAGAGCTCTGAAAAACTCTAAAAAGCTCTGAAAAGGCTTTAAGTTAATCATATTTCGTAGCACTAGTATCTACTAGCCAGGGGATTCTTTAAACCCAACTGAAAATAACTTATGGTGGGTTTGGATGTAGAATTTTAAAGGTGGAATTTATGGGTCCAGGGGATATGGTAGAAATACATTTCCCTTTGTATGTTTGGTTATCTGAATCCTTGGAATCATGTTTCCTACGGGATTTAGTTTTCCAGCAAATCCTCCATATGGAGTCCGACCCCTCCCTCCTAAGATATGCTGGGAAACTTAACAAGGGATTCATGGACCCACTTTTTTTAAACACTAAATCCCATATATATGCAATTTTAAGATTTGAGGGTAATTCCAAACGGTACAAAGACTTTAATACAAGAAAACACTATAAATCCTATGAATTTTAATTGAGTTACCAAACACACAAGGAATTTTTATGAATCCCAGAATTTGTAATCCCATGGGATTATAAATTCCTGGAAACGCTAAATTTTACAAACAAACCCACCGTTAATTCTTTATAAAGAATGATACTAACAAAATTCCCTATAATAATGAAGATTATCTTTGAATGTTTCTTAAAAACCCTGAAAACACTAAGAGCCCTGAAAGAGCTCTGAGAAACTCTAAAAAGCTCAAGAAGACTCTTAAAAGCTTTGAAAAGCTAAAATTTAATTATACCCCGTAGCACTGAGATCTACAAGCTAGGCGATTCGTTAAAGAATGATAATAACAAATCCCTACAATGGTGAAGATCAACTTTGAATCTTCTCTAAAAATCCTTGAAAACTCTAAAAAATCCTGAAAACTCTAAAAACCCTAAAATATCTTAAGAGCTCTGAAAAACTCTAAAAAGCTCTGAAAAAACTCTAAAAAGCTCTGAAAAAGCTTTAAGTTAATTATATTTCGCAGCACTAGTATCTACTAGCTAGGGGATTCTTTAAACCCAATTGAAAGTAACTTAATTCTTTATAAAGAATGATACTAACAAAATTCCCTATAATTATGAAGATTATCTTTGAATGTTTCCTAAAAACAGTAAAGAGACCTGAAAGAGCTCTGAGAAACTCTAAAAATCTCAAGAAGACTCTTAAAAGCTTTGAAAAGCTTCAATTTAATTATACCCCGTTGCACTGAGATCTACAAGCTAGGAGATTCGTTAAAGAATGATAATAACAAATCCCTACAATAGTGAAGATCAACTTTGAATGTTCTCTAAAAAGTCGTGAAAACTATAAAAACCCCTGTAAACTCTAAAAAACCCTAAAATATCTTAAGAGCTCTGAAAAATCTAAACAGCTCTGAAAAACTATAAAAAGCTCTGAAAAGGCTTTAAGTTAATTATATTTCGTAGCACTAGTATCTATTAGCCATGGGATTCTTTAAACCCAACTGAAAGTAAATTAATTCTTTATAAAGAATGATACTAACAAAATTCCCTACAATAATGAAGATTATCTTTGAATGTTCCAAAAAAAACTAAAGAGCTCTGAAAGAGCTCTGAGAAACTCTAAAAATCTCAGGAAGACTCTTGAAAGCTTTGAAAAGCTTCAATTTAATTAAACTCCGTAGCACTGAGATCTACAAGCTAGGAGATTCGTTAAAGAATGATAATAACAAATCCCTACAATGGTGAAGATCAACTTTTAATGTTCTCTAAAAATCCTTGAAAACTCTAAAAAACCCTGAAAACTCTAAAAACCCTAAAATATCTTAAGAGCTCTGAAAAATCTAAACAGCTCTGAAAAACTATAAAAAGCTCTGAAAAAACTTATAGTTAATTATATTTCATAGCACTAGTATCTACTAGACAGGGGATTCTTTAAACCCAACTGAAATTAACTTAATTATTTATAAAGAATGATACTAACAAAATTCCCTATAATAATGAAGATTATCTTTGAATGTTTCCTAAAAACACTAAAGAGCCCTGAAAGAGCTCTGAGAAACTCTAAAAAGGTCAGGAAGTCTCTTAAAAGCTTTGAAAAGCTTAAATTTAATTATACTTCGTAACACTGGATCTACAAGCTAGGAGATTCGTTAAAGAATGATAACAACCAATCCCTACAATAGTGAAGATCAACTTTGAATGTTCTTTAAAAAGCCTTGAAAACTCTAAAAAAACCCTGAAAACTCTAAAAATCCCTAAAATATCTAAAGCTCTGAAAAATTCTAAAAAGCTCTTAAAAAACTTTAAGTTAATTTTATTTCGTAGCAGTAGAATCTACTAGCCAGGGGATTCTTTAAACCCAACTGAAAGTAACTTAATTCTTTATAAAGAATGATACTAACAAAATTCCCTACAATAATGAAGATTATCTTTGAATGTTTCCTAAAAACCCTAAAAACACTAAAGAGCCCTGAAAGAGCTCTGAGAAACTCTGAAAAGCTCAGGAAGACTCTTAAAAGCTTTGAAAAGCTTAAATTTAATTATACTCCATAGCACTGAGATCTACAAGCAAGGAGATTCGTTAAAGAATGATAATAACAAATCCCTACAATAGTGAAGATTAATTTTGAATGTTCTCTAAAAAGCCTTTAAAACTCTAAAAAACCCTGAAAACTCTAAAAAGCCCTAAAATATCTAAAGAGCTCTGAAAAATCTAAAGAGCTCTGGAAAACTTTAAAAAGCTCTGAAAAGTTACTTTCAGTTGGGTTTAAAGAATCCACACGAGACTAACTCGGTTATCTAGCTGGTTTAACTCATCACACGTAATTAGTCCAGCTGTGTAGCAGATGTCCCTCTCATTTTTATCTCTCTCCTAATCTGATCCAGGTGTAAAGCAGCGGACGCATCTTACAATGTTTATCTAGCTGTGTAGCGGATATCTCTTTATCTAGCAGTGGTGTGGATGTGTCTCCCCTTTTCTTCGGTCAGCTTTAGAGATGACACGTTTAATTTCTCTGGCATTCTAGTTACTTGGAGATAGGTTGAGAATATGTATGTCCTCATAGCTCTTTAGATACTTTTTACCAATTAGAAGTCATGGTTTTTGTGGGTACACCTTTGTTAAACCCACACGAGACTAACTCGGTTTTATTTTTATTTTATTTTATTTTTTGTTTTGCTCGAGGACTAGCAAATAATAAGTTTGGGGGTATTTGATAGACACATTTTTTTGTCTAAGTTGTCCTCAATTATCGCCATATTGGTACTCGATTTTGTATGGTGTTTTTGTGTATGTGTATGTGTTTTTGGAGAAACAAACATGTGTGGATATTCGGCTCGAAAAGTTGCCCGGGGCACCCCGAAAGAAACGTGTTATCCACCCCCTATCACTGGATAAGGGGAAATCATCACCATCTTCTTCACTGTTTAAAGAATACATTTTGGCGGGAAAATAGTTTCAAATTGCGTAACTTCCTGTGTTGATTTCTGGGCTGATTTGTTGGGATCTTTTCGCTGGAATTGATTGGGAATATCCTGTTGCATTAAAACAGGAATGGTATGCAAGAAGATTTCACGTGATAAATAATTGATATTCTGGAATTGATTATGGGAGATACGTGAACTGTGAGAGAAGATTTTACTCTATGGAATATATTCTATTGATTGAAAGATATTTCTTTGCCAACTCAGAAACGTGTGGAAGTGTAGAACATAGAAAAAGGAGTTCTTGTTGGTTTTGGAAGTTTAAAAGGTAAGAAGATATTCCCGATAATATTTTCCTTAATGCCGAGTAATGAAAA
Source organism: Papaver somniferum (assembly GCF_003573695.1). Classification (NCBI taxonomy): domain Eukaryota; kingdom Viridiplantae; phylum Streptophyta; class Magnoliopsida; order Ranunculales; family Papaveraceae; genus Papaver; species Papaver somniferum. The sequence continues at coordinate 106,803,485 of NC_039367.1, read as the reverse complement.
ATATTTGTAGTTATGGAAGAGGTTTCTTGTGCATGAGAGGATATATAAGGTGCTGAGGAGTTTTAGACGAGGGAATGGAGAGTTAGGGGAAGAAACAGAGCGTATAATAGAAAGGTGCAGAGAGTTTTTCTGTTTTATAATATTTTCACCTCTTGTAAGCACTTTTGAGCAATGAAAAATTATTATGAGTGTGTTTTCACCATGTGGAGCTAAACCCCATCACTGGGACGACGGAGGAAACAACTTTTCATGATTGTGGTAAATGAATTAATTCTTTTATTGACTATTTGCATTGATTTAATTGCTTTATGATTTCTATTAATTATTTGTTATTTTGTTAGATGCCGCATGCTTAGTTCTAAATGCTTTAGATGCGTCATGCTTTTAACTTACAAATAATATTTTACGAAATCTATTTTTGGCAAAGAACTAGAGTCACAACTTCTTTTGTTTGAGCTATATTGTCTAGATTTAATGACTGAACCATAACAATATGAAAAGTAGTGGAATCCCGCGTCTCAGCGTCTCTTCATCTTGTGACAAATTGTGTGTATATATATTTCCTTATTTTCTTTATTAAGTCTTAAAACAAATTCTCAACAAATCTGAGTGAACGAATCATCTTACTACAACATCATTGAAAAACCACACCAATTTTTGGCGCCCCTGCCGGGGATTCTAACAACTTATATCATTTGCTCTTATAACTTCAACTTTGATTTTTGAATTTTTCTTTTCTATTGTTGCTTCTAAACCTAAAACGTCTTCAACTTTCTTCATAGATTTTGATGTCGCTCCGCTTGTTGATGATGATAAGTTTCTACTGAGAGAGAGTCGCAATACAGTAACTAAGACTACATTGTGAGGTTGCTTTGTGTTTTTGACATTTCCTGACCTACTTGCCTTTCCATCATGTATGGTTAGGTCCATCGCGGTTACCCTCTAAAAGGAACAAGTTCTCTCCTGAATTTCAAGGATCTCAATGTCTTTTTCTCTAATGTCTCAAAAGGTTGTTATCCCTAGCATTCTAATTTATATCTTTTCAGTGAGAAACAGTATGTAAACTTAGCTAACCGGGTACCATGTGACGCTAGAAGTTTCAAAAGTGCAACTAAAAAGTTCTTCCCCACCCCCAAACTTAAATCTAACATTGTCCTCAATGTTTCTAATGAAAGAGCAATACCAAAAAGTAAAGTATCATGAGGAATCATTAAAGAGAGAAGTCGGAAAGATAGTACCTGGGTGAAGAGAGAAATCAAAAACTAATATACAACATACAATCGCCTCGATGGTCAATCAAGGGTAAACAGGGTCCTCCAGAGGGACCTCCTCAACATCACCTGTTGGAAAGGGATCTAAAAAGGGTTTCAATCTCTGACCGTTAAACTTCGAAGAACTACTACCATACGGTGTCTCGATCTCAACAGCTCCATGAGGAAAGACAGTGCGAACAATAAAAGGACCCGTCCACCGAGAACGTAACTTCCCAGGGAAAAGATGCAAGCGGGTATCATACAGAAGAACTTTTTGACCTGGAGAAAATGACTTCCTTAAAATATTTCTACCATGCACAAGTTTCATTTTGTTCTTATACTCCTTCGTACTATCGTAAGCATCAATACGAATCTCGTCCAACTCATTGAGATGGAGTTTCCTATGGGATCCTGCCTTGTCAAGAGAAAAGTTTAGCTGCTTAACAGCCCAATAAGCTCTATGTTCTAAATCGACAGGTAAATGACATGCCTTGCCATACACAAGCCGATAAGGCGACATTCCGATGGGGGTCTTAAACGCAGTATGGTAAGCCCATAAGGCATCAGTAAGCCTAGACGACTAGTCTTTCCGATTAGGATTAACTGTTTTCTCTAATATACGTTTTATCTCCCTATTGGAAACCTCAACCTGACCACTAGTCTGTGGATGATACGGGGTAGCTACCTTATGTGTAATACCATATTTCTTCATCAAAATCCTAAAAGTTCCATTACAAAAGTGCGACCCACCATCACTAATTATAGCTCGCGGTGTACCAAAACGTATAAGAATATTATTTTTCAAGAAATCAATCACAACCCTATGGTCATTGGTTTTACATGCAACCGCCTCAATCCACTTAGAGACATAGTCAACAGCGACAAGGATGTATAGGTTACCAAAAGAATTAGGAAACAGACCCATAAAGTCAATACCCCACACATCAAAGACCTCGACAACTAAAATAGGGTTCAAGGGCATCATATTTCTACGGGAAATGGTTCCTAATTTTTGGCAACGTTCACAAGTAACACAGTAACTGTGGGAGTCTTTAAACAACGAAGGCCAATAGAATCCACACTGCAATATCTTAGCAGCAGTCTTCTTAGCACTAAAGTGACCCCCACACGCATGATCATGACAAAAGGAAATAATACTGGACTGGTCACTCTCAGGTATACATCTCCTAATAATCTGGTCTGGACAATACTTAAACAAATAAGGATCATCCCAAAAGAATGATAATAACAAATCCCTACAATAGTGAAGATCAACTTTGAATGTTCTCTAAAAAGCCTTGAAAACTCTAAAAAATCCTGAAAACTCTACAAAGCCCTAAAATATCTAAAGAGCTATGAAAAATCTAAAGAGTTCTGAAAAAATCTAAAAAGCTCTGAAAAGGCTTTAAGTTAAATATATTTTGTAGCACTAATATGTACTAGCCAGGGGATTCTTTAAACCCAACTGAAAGTAACTTAATTATTTATAAAGAATGATACTAACAAAATTCCCTATAATAATGAATATTATCTTTGAATGTTTCCTAAAAACCCTAAAAACACTAAAGAGCCCTGAAAGAGCTCTGAGTAACAATAAAAAGCTTAGGAAGACTCTTAAAAGCTTTGAAAACTTTCAATTTAATTATACTCCATAGCACTGAGATCTACAAGCTAGGAAATTCGTTAAAGAATGATAATAACAAATCCCTACAATAGTGAAGATCAACTTTGAATGTTCTCTAAAAAGCCTTGAAAACTCTAAAAAAACCTGAAAACTCTAAAAAGCCCTAAAATATCTAAAGAGCTTTGAAAAATCTAAAAAGTTCTGAAAAACTCTAAAAAGCTCTGAAAAAGCTTTAAGTTAATTATATTTCGTAGCACTAGTATCTTCTAGCCAGGGGATTCTTTAAACCCAACTGAAAGTAACTTAATTATGTATAAATAATGGTACTAAAAGAATTCCCTATAACAATGAAGATTATCTTTGAATGTTTCCTAAAAACCCTAAAAACCCTAAAGAGCCCTGAAAGAGCTCTAAAAAGCTCAGGAAGACTCTTAAAAGCTTTGAAAATCTTAAATTTAATTATACTTCGTAGCACTGGGATCTACAAGCTAGGGGATTCGTTAAAGAATGATAACAACAAATCCCTACAATAGTGAAGATCAACTTTGAATGTTCTCTAAAAAGCCTTGAAAACTCTAAAAAAATCCTGAAAACTCTAAAAAGCCCTAAAATATCTAAAGAGCTCTGAAAAATATAAAGAGCTCTGAAAAACTCTAAAAAGATCTGAAAAGGATTTAAGTTAATTATATTTCGTAGCACTAGTATCTACTAGCCAGGGGATTCTTTAAACCCAACTGAAAGTAACTTAATTCTTTATAAAGAATGATACTAACAAAATTCCCTATAATAATGAAGATTATCTTTGAATGTTCCAAAAAACACTAAAGAGCTCTGAAAGAGCTCTGAGAAACTCTAAAAATCTCAGGAAGACTCTTGAAAGCTTTGAAAATCTTCAATTTAATTAAACTCCGTAGCACTGAGATCTACAAGCAAGGAGATTCGTTAAAGAATGATAATAACAAATCCCTACAATAGTGAAGATTAACTTTGAATGTTCTCTAAAAAGCCTTGAAAACTCTAAAAAACCCTGAAAACTCTAAAAAGCCCTAAAATATCTAAAGAGCTCTGTGAAATCTAAAGAGCTCTAAAAAACTCTAAAAAGCTTTGAAAAGGCTTTAAATTCATTATATTTCGTAGCACTAGCATCTACTTGCCAGGAGATTCTTTAAACCCAACTAAAAGTAACTTAATTCTTTATAAAGAATGATACTAACAAAATTCCGTATAATAATGAAGAGTATCTTTGAATGTTTCCTAAAAACCGTAAAAACACTAAAGAGACCTGAAAGAGCTCTGAGAAACTCTAAAAAGCTCAGGAAGACTCTTATGAGCTTTGAAAAGCTTCAATTTAATTATACTCCGTAGCACTGAGATCTACAAGCTAGGAGATTCTGTAGTTGCAGGAAATCCTACACTACACCCCTCATATGATTTCATTAACATTCAACTCATTTTAGATTAACAATCTTAATTTTATTGATGAATCTTCGAACAATCTTATAAGAAAAGATAAAGGAATTGAGAATAACCACTGCTCTAGATTTTCTCTCTCCTATTTACTTGTTTCTTACTCAAAAAATGATCTCCCTCTTCTTTTACAACTGAACGACTATTTATAGGGAAGTACATAGTGGATGACAGCTAATCAGTCCTTTATTTTCGGATATGTCTTGCGACATTCTCGCAACCTTACAAATGTTAATCTCACAAACTCTCTTATTTTCGCAGAACCATCACATTTTTCTCATGATTTTAGCTGACGTCATTTATTATGCCATTTCTGAAATTGTTCTGCGACGCTGTTGTGTTGTGTTGTTGATAATTTCGCTGAGGCATTATTGCTGCGAGATTCTGATCCTACATCTTGCCTCTTCTCATATCTTCTCTGCAAAGTAGAGAATGATGTGAGAAATGCCGCAGTTGTTTATCTCTTCATATTCTGCATTTATCACACGTATTCTTTCTTCCATTTGTTTCTTGACACGTCTTCTGTAACCGCTGCTTTTCAACCGGTCACGTCTTTTCGACTTACTCTTCTTTCCATTTTATTTTTACTTTCTCTTCTCTTTTTATTCTCTCATCTCTGCAACTCTATTGTTCTTCCGTAAGTTCTGCTACTGTAATTCTTCCCTCTTAAATCTTCTTAGTTTTTGTTCATTCCCATACTCTATATTAAAGTATGCCTCCAAGTTGCCATAAACATGAGAAAAACTTAAAAGACGTCCAAAAAGATCTTGCTCAGAAAGGATTCACACTTTCTACCATTCCTGGTGAAAGTGCCAAGTCAATTATTTCTTTCAAACTTTTCTCTGATCAATATTGTGATGATCAATCAATCATAATTTCGCTAGGTCAAATTCTCGCAGGTCTCCCCATTCCTCTTTATGACCCAGATATTCCTCTGTTCTATGAAATTCTCGCTCATTCGGGATTTTCACGAGCTATCTTCCAATTGAGTGGGGATTGCATCCGTCTGATGTTAGAGTTCGTTAACCGTGGTGCTGGTAAAGGATCTCTGTACTCCAAAGAACTTAGGGATCCTAAATTCGTAGACTTGGAGATAATTGCTGAGAAATACACAATAGCGAGTTTCTTTGAAAATTATGAATAGATCTCCATGAATAAAGAGAATACTCGTTGGGGTATTCGTTTGAAAAGGAAAGATAACATTGATGAAGCTAAAGTACTCATGCAATACATTGATTGGCATTCTGGTAAGAACACAACTCCTCGCCAATCCAAAGATAATAAATGGTGTGTTTTCCCCTTGATGCTAAAAGGACCTTATATTGCTGGGTCAAATGTTCTTCCTGAGAATCTCGCTACCTATCAACCTTGGGTATTCTCTTGGCCCGAGAAAGAGAAAGAAGTATGTTTCTTCCAGTTTCGCGCACTTTATATTTCTTTATTTGTCTTTATTCTTTTGTTCGCTGACTCTTGCGACATTCTATAGATCCAAAAACTGAAAGATAGTTATAACAGGACTGGGAAGCCTAGTACCTTGTTAGCTCTTCTCTCATACACAGATGAGGTAAGAAATATTCTCTTATGGTTTTAAACAATATACTGTTGCTTCCATTTCTAATTTCTATCTGTGTGTGAAGATTATTGCTGAAATAGAAGAACCTGCCAATGTTGCGAAGACTGGTGATAAAAGCAAAGGTGGTCTTCGCAGGGAAAAACCAACTGCTCCTCCTTCAAAGAAATGAAAAGTCCGTTCTTCCTCTCCTTCAAATATTCCTTCTCATGAAAACTCCGAGAATGATGAGGATGATGAGGATAATGATGACTTTGCTGCAAACGAAGATTCTCCATCTGAATCTTCTATGGCTAAGCTCTCTGGCCTCTTTTCTGATTCTTTGCAAGGAATGGGTGATAGTCAATTCGCTAACACCTTTAAATCTCTCGCTACAATTTGCGATGTTCCTTTATTGGATGGTGATAATTCTCTTCGTGGAGTTTCTAGATCAGTGACTCCCAATTTCCTGCATTCTCTTAATAGTCTGGTATGCTTTCATCCTTTTACTTCTTCATTGTTGTAACTCAAAATCTCTTTCTATTTTAATACTTTTTATATTCTCTAGCAGGATGGAAAAGCTTCTTTCGCTGTTGCCTCAGATATAGAGAGGAGACGCGAAAATCTTGAAAAGAAGAATCTTCAATTTCGCACAAAGAATGAGGAACTGGAAACTGAGGTCAAATGTCTTCGCGAGAAAAACAGACAACTAGAAATTGATTCTTCTTCGTATATGAACAAAATCTCTAGTCTTCAGCAAGCTAATAATCAGCTCTATGGTATGTTACTTTTCTCCTTTCCTTTCATTCATTCATCCTGTTGTTTTATCTTATTTAATTGATCCTATTTGCAGACATTTATGGTCTTTCTGATGAAGCTACCATTCTTCGTTTATTTATAATTTCACAATCTTATGCGAAGTGAATTTTGATTGTTTTCAAAATCTCATTCCTGTGTGGTCTTATTTTTCCTTCCTAATTAAAGGTCTTTGTAGATGGTGGATTTTCGACAAGGGCTAAAATCGTAAACTCATAATTATACGAAGCTCTGATCCATCAATCAGACGTGAGTATTGAGACACGGGTCTCTCATCGAATTCTCAACGGAGAGTACTTTCTCTCAGAGTACATGTAGATATGTAGTCTCACTACTGGACAACGACATATCTCATGAGTACTGAATACTTTCAGTGATTATTTCTATATAGTATCACAAGATGGACGGCTCCTAGACAACTTGCTCTGCTAGTATAGAGCCACAAAGTTAATTATTCCTAATTATGATTAATTCTGCCGTGACATTCACTACTGAATTCCCATAATAATCTAGTATTCCTCCTATTCCATGGTCGAATCCACGACTGGTCCCATGGAATGGCAATAACAATTACTCCTATTCCATGGTCGAATCCATGACTGGTCCCATGGAATGGAAATAAACAATTGTTCTGATTCTATGATCGAATCCACGACTTGATCTCATAGAATTGCAATAACTATATTATCTCATTAATCTGATTTCATGATCGAACCCACAACGGGTCTCATAAATGGTAATAGATAAATCTTAATTACTCCGATTCTATGGTCGAATCTACGATCCCATGGAATGGTAATGCTTACTTTATTATTCTGAATTCGTAGTCGAATCCTCAGTTGATCTTATGAATTAATAATAAAAATCTTATTACTCAGTTTTGTGAATTATTCTCCACCGAATTCCACAATTAGTAATAAATAATCAACAACCGGGCGTCTGAGCTACCTCTAAGTAAGCCCCGATCCAAATGGTGAAAGTGTGTTCAACAACGATGCACTAACAGTCACCGCACGAACGAGTATTTCAAAATACGACGAAACAATTAACCTATTGCAAAATAGGAAGAAAATTATAAATAATCAAAATATTTACCAAGGCGCCAAGGAATTGGATTCATTGACTGGCCGACCGTGCCATGACCAATCCCAAGCCAGTTTTATATTTTATCATGTTTTTATTATTTTCCTTCATCCGATGAAAATCCTTTCATTTGAACAAATCTCCTTCATCTCGAGGAAACTCCTCGACTTCATGGCGTTTTCATAAACCCATGAAAATAATATAAAATTAAGGAAAAATAGTGGGGGGCGTGACCATTGGCCAACCGGCCATGCCTTGGTCCCAGCCGGCCCCACACCTTATGGTTCCTCATTATTTTATTATTATTATTATTTCCCTGATTTCATGAAAATTCCTTCAAATCATGGTATTTTCAAAATACATAAAAAATAATAATATAAAAATTAGGGAAACACGTGGGACCAGGCCCAGCCGGCCGGACATGCCTCAGCCGGTCCCCACACGCCCATGTATTTTATTATTATTATTTTTAGGATTTCCTTCATCCCATGAAACTCCTTGATTTCATGGTATTTCTCTCAAATTAGGAAAATCCCTTCAAATCATAAAAAAATACATAAAAAATAATAATATAAAAATTAGGGAAACACGTGGGACCGGGCCCCAGCCGGCCTGCCATGCCTCAGCCGGTCCCACACGCTCATGTATTTTATTATTATTATTTTTAGGATTTCCTTCATCCCATGAAACTCCTTGATTTCATGGTATTTCTCTCAAATTAGGAAAATCCCTTCGAATCATGGAAAAATATATTAAAAATACATAAAAATTAAGGAAACTCGTGGGACCGGGACCTAGCCTGCCGGCCATGCCTCCACGGTCCCACACGCCCTTGTTTTTATTATTTTAATATTATTTTCTTCCCTGAACTCATGAAAACTCCTTCAATTCATGGAAACTCCCTAAATTCATCAAATTTCTCAAAATTCATGAATTTTTCATAAAATCATCAAAATATTATAAAATTAAGGAAAATGCACCACGGGACCGTGGCCACGACCGGACGACCATGCCTTGGCCTTGGCGGTCCCACGCCTCCTTATTCCTTATTTTATAATTATTTTCCATCATCTCATGGTGTTTTCCTCAGTTTCGTCGAAACCCTAATTTTGGCATATTTTCTCGAATGGATGCTCAATTGCACGCCAGAAAATATCAAAATTCTAATGACTGAGACGCGGACGCCTTGGGGACACGAGCACGCTATCTTGACCGACCAAGATTGGCTCTTTGGCTTACGGAAGCCGGTCCCGTCAAGTTTCATAGTTTTGACCTAATTTGCACAATTGCACGTATTAGGTTCAAGACTCTTCCAAACACTTTGGATTTTCATGATGTGATCATCAGGCGGTCACGTGACTACCCAGGGCCGGTCCCTCACTCCGTCATAATTAATTAGGTTTTCTCACCTAAGGCTCAGACGAACATTTTCGAATAAATGATGAAACCAGCATTTGATCATTCTTTCACCAACAAATCGTCAACTCTTCAGGAGTTCTTTGTATTTTCTCACGTGGGCATATGGACACTACATGGTTGATCCACGGTCCCATGTAGTCTCTCCCTCCTTCGTCCCATGGTTAAACTTCTGACGAACCATGAATTGATCATCAATTGATCAAATTAGGGTTTCTGAATCCAAGGATCATCATTCCATATTCCAACCTTAATAGTTTTACGACGACCTCATGGTCATTAATTTTATTAATTATGCTCGGTTCAACGACCAGTATTCTAATTAATACTTTTGGTATGATGCCAATAATCCATCAGATGAGCAACACATGCTCAGACGATCAAATATTCAACAATTCATCACATGAGAAACACTTGCTCAGATGATAATTATTTGCTCAAACCAAGGAATATTGGTTCAACAATCCATCGAATGAGCAATACTTCCTCACTTCATCGTAAGAACTATACCTCTGTCTCATGACATGTTCAACTCATGAGTTTCAGAACATCATGTTCAACTCAGCAACTACATGGACTCATCGTCCCATCAAACCACGAAATCATCAATTGACTAACATACCACGAGACGTCAATCGTGTCACTTTTGGGGGGATATCACTTAGGGTTTTGGTCTGGCGGTCTACGACACGTGTGTTCAAACACATGATGGAATGTGAGCAAGTCGTGCAATCAGTTGAAGGAATTCACGAGGTAGTGGGTGGAAAATCGACCAAGTCTCCACACGTTGAGCAACTGGTTTCAAACACGATCTCCACTTCCCCACTCCTTGATTCCATCAACTGTCACACTTCATGGGGTCATGGTGTCTAAAATTCCACCAATATAAATAAGTCTCTGAATCATGATTAAATCATCAACAGTATCATCAATCTCACATCTCATCGACAACACGAGATCATAAACTCATCAATTGAGCAACTACTCTCAATTGAGCAATTTCAATCACTCAGAGGTTATCGTATTCAGAATTCACACACCCACAATCTTTGATTACCATTGATTCCACACATTTCCCAGCTTCCTTCCTACAGATCAACCCATCTCTCTCTTGTGACTGAATTTACTCTGGAACGGTCATTGTCTTGATTTAGGCCGGAGTACTAAAGATTGATCTCTCGAATCTAAAGCACCTCTTTTGCAGCGGTGCACCTGTGTGAGGTTTAACATTTCGCTCGGTTCGAGGAGTCTCCTCCGTACAGTCGTCTCCTCAATTCCTTAAAAACCAGCAAATCGTTTTTCCCCATCTACAGATTGGCGACCACAGTGGGAGATCATTCTCTCGGTTGCAATCTCAATTCGGCAGGATGGTCGGTCTTAGGTATAGTTACCAATCCGGGTTCAACACCCAACTCTAACATTGCAAGTCCTAGTGGTACTCCCAGCAAGTACTACTCCTATTAACGTTGCAGGCTCTAGTGGTAGCGCTAACACCACTCCGGCCAGCAATATCACGTCACATGTTACTATCACTCTTCCAAGCACTGGTGCTCCAGAGATCCCCTGCAAGTGACGACACTGGCGCCATCAACAATCCACTCTTCGGTTGGTCTCCTGAAGAAACCAGAGGAAATCAGCTTGATCTCATGAAGGTTCAGACTGACGTGGCTGCAACACAGAAAGAGTTGTATGCTTATCTCAAAACTCTCAGACAAGTTTGCGTCTGAACGAACTCAGCCTCACGCGAAAAAGGAGAAGCTAAAGAAACATCTTCAACTGCTGATCCTGAAATCTCTCCAATCCATGTTGTACAAGATGAAGAATTCCGCAAAGCTGCAGATGACTCTCCAGCAAAGGAACTTGCAGGCTTCATCGCTCGTGAGGACCTGGAACGCTTCATGGAGGATCGAGGAAAAGACAAAGCATCATCTGTTCATCGTTATCAACCTTCATACCCTGTTGCTACGCAAATAATTTCTTTCCCGAAGGGCTACACTTCCCCAACGTTCGCACTATATAACGGAACATGGAGCGCTCGAGAACACGTCTCTCGATCCCTGGAGGCACTAGGAGAGCATGAACAAAACGAAATGATCCCAATCTACAGAGCCTTTCTCTGCGACTCCAGACTCTCTCAGAACTTCATGAAGCAGCCAAACGATCAGCGACTACTACACCTGCTTTGCTGAGCAAAGTCTACAAGGTCGAGGAACCTCGGAGCAGCCGATGCCTGATCAACAAACAATACAATGTCCAACCTTCCATGAACGTTATTCTCAAGCAAAAGGAAAGCTCCTGCTCAAACATGAGACATCCAACACCTCATCCTACAAAAGCATCAAGAAAGGATAACCAATCTTACACAAACCTCGATCCGGCATTAACGAACGGGGAGATGATCGGACATACTCAAACTTATCATGAAGCAGTGATCGAGTTACTAGAAGTCTGGGTTCAAGATGGTGCAATCAAATCGCTGCTCATCATAGAGAGCCAACTGAAGAAAAATGAAGAAACCCAGGTACTGTCACCTTCATAGATTCATCAAATCATCCAACAAGTAACTGCAATATTTTGAAGCAAATTTTCAAAGAGAAGGTTGATCCACAATAGCTTCAACGAGGGACTGAAGGAGTACACAAGAGTCCTCTCCCAATCAGAAGCTTTACACTCTCTCTAACAACCTATCAAAGAGCAGTTCAATCCTGGTCGAACGTGAATTGCTCTATCTGTCGAAGGCACGAAGGAGAGACATGTTCACAGCACTGAACACATCATGTCAAGAAGTCCATTCCGAAAATACTTCTTGAGCCTCCATCCACGGACCAAGAGGTGTACGACTGGGGACTGCTTACCACAGTCAATCTCAGAAGAAACGAATTGGGAAGAACGTTGATCGATGCTGACACCGCCATCAACAACATTCCACTGAAAACCATCGGATCCACATGCATCACTCGACAAGAAGATACTCATGCTCCATCTCAATCAGAGACCTTGAAGGAGCGCTCGGAAATACTTATGGCTACATCATTCTCAAAGTGAACATAAGTTCAACCTGGACAGAAACCAAGTTTCACATAATCAGGAAGATCCAGGATATGACACGTCCTTCAGAAGAGCGTGGATCCACGCTGAAAAGATGGGTACTTACAAAGCGCCTTTGGTTACATATCTCTCCAACAAAGAAAGTTCTGATCCAGAAGATTTGACGGACATTCCATCATCAGAGCACTTGGAGGAATTTCGAACTTTGACGAGATTGAAGCAAGAACCTGCAAAAGATGCATAGACATTCATCAAGAGGTTCCACACTCAGGCAAGTCTCATTCCTCCGTGTCTACGTCATTTATTTCCTCACATGCTATGTAGCATGGGGACTTAATTCTGCTAGCAACTCTGCAAGACGTTATGAATGGTAACTTCACCGCATTAGTATTTTACCAAGTGGTTGAATCTGACATTTCTCTGAATCGATCACTGAGACGTTCATTGCTGAGATGATGTCCAAACATGGCAAAGAACACTTTGGGAGTTTCTACATAGCCTTGCAGGAGCGTCCATGTGTGCCACAAAATTAGAAAGCTCTGACTTCTGCACAAGTGTTGAATCCCACTGCTGCAACGAAAGGAATGCTGAATCAACAGAAGAAAGTCGGGGCCCAGACGATCAAACCTAAGACATGCTCAAGGGGTATGACGCTTCAACGCTCAATCATCTAAGAAGCCTTCAAAATTGTACTCCCAATCAAAGAGTACACCTTCGATAATGGCGCCTCTGGCTTCAACACAAATATCTCGACACTGATTCAACACCAGCACGCACTACATTCGATAAGTCTTCATTATCTCATTATAAGACTTCTGAAGCAGATGCAACATCATTCACACATGAATGTTACCAACTCCTTCAACATACACTGGGCAACCTGAGGTGATTCCGTGAAACTTCATCGACGGGACTTCTCTACATCACAAAACCCTACATGACTGAGGAACTTGTTCCCTTCACCGATCTAGAACGGAGATTTCTGCTGCTATCTTCCACAACAACGTGGATTCACTTACAAAGCCGCTTCACGATACAGTCATGCTTTCAAGAGCACTCAGGTTGAACTCCCAGTATACCGGATTCTCAACTCACTAACTAGTTCGTGAACGTAAAAGGCTCACTGGATGAAGGAACAAAAATTATATCTATAATCATAGTTCTAGCCTTTTCGGTCTTTAGAGCAACTTCAACCATGGTATCAACATCAACAATAATCTCTAGAGGAACACCATCCATGATCTTAGCATCGACAAGGATATCTGGAGCATAATAATTCATGGTCTCAGCACCAACAACGGTCTCAGGAGCAACATCCTCATGACAAGGCTCCATCAACTAACCATTCTCTGAAGTATTGCTCGAGGAAACGGACTTCTCGAAGCACTAATGATTCATATCAAGGCGTGTAGACATGAAATATGCTCACATGAAAGTCTTTCTGAAGATTGCACGATGGGCGGGCACAACACCAAAGTCTTCTACAAGATGTTCTCATCACCTCTACAAATGAGATACAACATACTTCAGCAAATGGGTTTACAAAAACGTACCAACGAGTGAGGAATGAGACGATACTTCCTCAACAAAAGATGTTCGTCTATGTCTCTTATACAACCTACCAAAAGGGCGCATCAATCGGACGTACGAGCTGAAAGATATGGCCTTTACCGTCAGGTCTACGAAATCTGAAAAATTTGTACGGGATTAAAAATTACAAATGTGCACGCTTCGTTGGATGACCTCTACAACTCCAAATTGAGTGATTCTTGTCTCATGGGATAACTCAGTCTCTTAGCTTCAAAAGTTGGGGTCAAGCATCAAATTCCGACGTCGTATGAGGTTCCTACATCTTCCAGAGCGTACAATATGCAAGCAGCAATTCTTAGACGGTATTCATGACTTCCACAGTCGATCGGTGTCCACCAGGTCTTTCCACTAAGTACTTCATCAAGGTACCTCCAACTTCGACCATCTAGGTCTTTACATCAATTTTTCTACCTGGGTCCTCTATCCAAGTCTTGCCAGAAGAAGAGAAAACGAAGAGGAGAGATCTAACCAAAATACTGGGGACTGACGATCCACTGATCATGACGACCAGTTTCACAGTCCAAGACTCGTGGCACCAGACTCTCATGTGCTAATCATTCATCATAAAAGTAATGCTACCATCGGGACATGAAACCGTGGTCATTACATCATCCCCTCTCAAGAGCAACCTCAGCTATGGTCCCATGACCAGGGTTTCAGAAGCGATGTTTCTACGACTGACAGAAGCAAGATGGCGCTGCAAGCACCATGATCATGTATCAATCAAGGGGTCCTGATCTCAAACGAATCAACGACATTAAAATCCTTCACCAACCGTTCAAGACACAAGCGAATGGTCTAAGAACACAACATGAGTGTTTTACAGCAAGCTCGGCTGAGATGATTTTACACTGTCCTGTACAAACCGACGACTGGGAGCAATTGGTGAAGAATCGAGGGATGGGTCATATACCATTCTCTTCGTATGAAGGCTCTACAACATATCCAAATTACAATTGGAGAAACGAGCAAAGAGTTGTGGCCAAAACATTGGACCACATGCCAGCTGAAAATTTTCTGAAGGTCTCCTGGAAGTTTACTGTTTCGTCGATTTCACATCCTAAACATGCTCGGAACTCAAAAGGCTTCTTTGGAAAGTTTGGAAATTTCCTGGGCATGAGGATACATGGGTCGACCGCGAAAATCCGACATCGGACGAAGATTCTACAACAATTTCAACGAAGACCTAACTTCTGAATTTTCTGATGACGAAATTCTTCATTCATCCAATCAGGAGCTACACCATCAACACAAAGCCGAACTTCATCTTCAGCCGATAGTCTCACTTGCTGAAGTCGGCGGTGCTTCTGCTAATGAGGGACGACTCTCGGATGATCGAGAGACATACAATATGTCAGCTTCCAGTGTCTCTGAAAGGTTGATTTTCCTCAGTATGAGCATCCGCAGAAGTCTTCATCTTTGACTTGATATTTTTGGAGCGCTCCACGGAAGATCCCGAAGAGTGGCTGTAACCAGAAGTCACCACTATCTGAGGCGCAAGGCATGGAGTCATGGATATACCAATAACAAACACGCAACAAAAATGGTAATCCTCAACTCTTACTTATTTACGGTTTCAAGAACCTAGTGATAATAACGTAAAAACCTCGAAAAACTTGCTCGCTTCTTCAAACTTGCCAAGACGAGCAAAATTCATTATTTAAAGTCAACACCTGACTTTGCGTGAAACTATGAATAATTCACATAACCTTTCATGTGAACATTCGCTGATTTTCTACATGTGTGCATACACTATAAAATCGCAAAACTCATACATACATTATTTCATCACGTATACAATTGCTTACTTTCAGCAATTGCTCAAAAATCATGACTTGATTTTCATAAAGCCGTGAACAACCCACGTAAATTTTTACTATGTGAACACTCACTGATCTTCAAAAATTGTACAGACGTCCATTCTACAATTGTGAAAACTCACATATAGACATTATTTCACCATGTATAATTGTCTACTTTCAACAGTTGTTCAAAATCAAAACATTGATTTTACAAAATATATATTCAACGTGAAACTCACGTAAATTTGAAAAATATATCTATATATTTTTGCTCCCTCGCACGAGCATCTGTCTTTGAAGCGAGAGTATATTTTCAAAGATTTCCGAAAGCTCGAAGATAAAAATTTCATGAAGGCTCATAAACAAAATTTTATTACTAACAGACGCACGTCTATCAAAAAAAAAACTTTTCTCTCGAGCATCCACCTTTGAAACGAGAGTTTATTCCACTTTGTGAAATCTCACATATTTAAAATATAAAATTCCGGTTTTCGTGAAAGCTCATAGACGAATTTTATATCATTAGACTCAGGTCTATTTTGTTTGTTCCTTAAACTAACGAACGAACGAGCGTCTATTCATAAAACAAGGATTTCCTTATGGGCCCGGCCCGCGAATCCTAACGACCACGGACTCGTCGTCCAAACCAGCGGTTCAACACCAATTTATGCTCATCAAACGACGCTCCAATCATGACATTGAAGCCTTCATCAAGTCGTGGTTTGCTCATGCTCTCTAAATGGTAACGTCTCAACTTACGACTAAGTTCAATTACTGGTATTATTATTTATGGCCGGAAAATCACCATTTAATGCTGACTGAGGAACACAGCTTTCCTCAGTAAGCAGGGGACTTAATGTAGATGGTGGATTTTCGACAAGGGTAAACTCATAATTATACGAAGCTCTGATCCAGCAATCAGACGTGAGTATTGAGACACGGGTCTCTCATCGAATTCTCAACGGAGAGTACTTTCTCTCAGAGTACATGTAGATATGTAGTCTCACGACTGGACAACGCATATCTCATGAATACTGAACACTTTCAGTGATTATTTCTATATAGTATCACGAGATGGACGGCTCCTAGACAGCTTGCTGCTTGCTAGTATAGAGCGATAACGTCTTCAGGAACAAACAACGAGTTTACCCTGACTATATAAAGGATATGACTTACCGACAAGCTCATATCGGGATAATTAATGCTCCTAGACAGCTTGCTCTGCTAGTATAGAGCCACAAAGTTAATTATTCCTAATTAAGATTAATTCTGCCGTGACATTCACTACTGAATTCCCAGAATAATCTATTATTGCTCCTATTCCATGGTCGAATCCACGACTGGTCCCATGGAATGGCAATAACAATTGCTCCTATTCCATGGTCGAATCCACGACTGGTCCCATGGAATGGCAATAAACAATTGTTCTGATTCTATGATCGAATCCACGGCTTGATCTCATAGAATACAATAACTATATTATCTCATTACTCCGATTTCATGATCGAATCCACAACTGGTCTCATAAATGGTAATAGATAAATCTTAATTACTTGATTCTATGGTCGAATCTACGATCCCATGGAATGGTAATGCTCACTTTATTATTCTGAATTCGTAGTCGAATCCTCAGCTGATCCTATGAATTAATAATAAACATCTTATTACTCAGTTTTGTGAATTATTCTCCACTGAATTCCACAATTAGTAATAAATAATCAACAACCGGGCGTCTGAGCTACCTCTAAGTAAGCCCGATTCAAATGGTGAAAGGTGTTCAACGACGATGCACTAACAGTCACCGCACGAACGAGTATTTCAAAATACAACGAAACGATAACCTATGCAAAATAGGGAAGAAAATAATAAATAATAAAATATTGACCAGGCGGGACGGAACACGACTGGCCGACCGTGCCATGACCAATCCCACGCCAGTTTTATATTTATATCATTTTTATTATTTTCTTCATGATTTGATGAAAATCTTCATTTGATCAAATCTCCTTCTCTCGAGGAAACTCCTCGGTTTCATGGTTTTCATAAACCCAAAATAATATAAAATTAAGGAAAAATAGTGGGGCGTGACCATTGGCCAACCGGCCATGCCTTGGTCCCAGCCGGCCCCACACCTTATGGTTCCTCATTATTTTATTATTATTATTATTTCCTAATTTCATGAAAATTCCTTGATCATGGTATTTTCAAAATACAAAAAAATAATAATATAAAATTAGGGAAACGTGGGACCGGGCCAGCCGGCCCCATGCCTCAGCCGGTCCCACACGCCCATTTTATTATTATTATTTTAGGATTCCTTCATCATGAAACTCCTTGATTTCATGGTATTTCTCTCAAATTAGGAAAATCCCTTCAAATCATGGAAAAATACATAAAAATAATAATAAAAATTAGGAAAACACGTGGGACCGGGCCCCAGCCGGCCGGCCATGCCTCAGCCGGTCCCACACGCCCATGTATTTTATTATTATTATTTTTAGGATTTCCTTCATCCCATGAAACTCCTTGATTTCATGGTATTTCTCTCAAATTAGGAAAATCCCTTCGAATCATGGAAAAATACATTAAAAATACATAAAAATTAGGGAAACTCGAGGGACCGGGCCCTAGACGGCCGGCCACGCCTCCATGGTCCCACACGCCCTTATTTTTATTATTTTAATATTTTTTACTTCCCTGAACTCATGAAAACTCCTTCAATTCATGGAAACTCCCTAAATTCATCAAATTTCTCAAAATTCATGATTTTTTTTTATAAATTCATCAAAATATTATAAAATTAAGGAAAAGGCACCACGGGGCCGTGGACACGACCGACCGACCATGCCTTGGCCTCGGCGGTCCCACACCTCCTTATTCCTTATTTTATAATTATTTTCCATCATCTCATGGTGTTTTCCTCATTTTCGTCGAAACCCTAATTTTGACATATTTTCTCGAATGGATGCTCAATTGCACGCCAGAAAATATCAAAATTCACAGGACTGAGACGCGGATGCCTTGGGGACACGAGCACGCTATCTTGACCGACCAAGATTGGCTCTTTGGCTTACGGAAGTCGGTCCCATCAAGTTTCACAGTTTTGACCTAATTTGCACAATTGCACGTATTAGGTCCAAGACTCTTCCAAACACTTTGGATTTTCATGAAGTGATCATCAGGCGGTCATGTGACTACCCAGGGTCGGTTTCATGACCCATGGTCAGTCCCTCACTCCGTCATAATTAATTAGGTTTTCTCACCTAAGGCTCAGACGAGCATTTTTGAATAAATGATGAAACCATCATTTGATCATTCTTTCACCAATAAATCGTCAACTCTTCAGGAGTTCTTTGTATCTGCTCACGTGGGCATATGGAAACTACATGGTTGATCCACGGTACCATGTAGTCGCTCCCTCCTTCATCCCATGGTTAAACTTCTGACGAACCATGAATTGATCATCAATTGATCAAATTAGGGTTTCTGAATCCAAGGATCATCATTCCATATTCCAACCTTAATAATTTTACGACGACCTCATGGTCATTAATTTTATTAATTATGCTCGGTTCAACGACCAGTATTCTAATTAATATTTTTGGTATGCTGCCAATAATCCATCAGATGAGCAACACATGCTCAGACGATCAAATATTCAACAATTCATCACATGAGCAACACTTGCTCAGATGATAAATATTTGCTCAAACCAAGGAATATTGGTTCAACAATCCATCGAATGAGCAATACTTTCTCACTTCATCGTAAGAACTATACCTCTGTCTCATGACATGTTCAACTCATGAGTTTCAGAACATCATGTTCAACTCAGCAACTACATGGACTCATCGTCCCATCAAACCACGAAGTCATCAATTGACTAACATACCACGAGACGTCAATCGTGTCACTTTGGGGGGATATCACTTAGGGTTTTGGTCTGGCGGTCTACGGCACGTGTGTTCAAACACACGATGGAATGTGAGCAAGTCGTGCAATCAGTTGAAGGAATTCACGAGGTAGTGGGTGGAAAATCGACCAAGTCTCCACACGTTGAGCAACTGGTTTCAAACACGATCTCCACTTCCCCACTCCTTGATTCCATCAACTGTCACACTTCATGGGGTCATGGTGTCTAAAATTCCAGCAATATAAATAAGTCTCTGAATCATGATTGAATCATCAGCATCAACAGTATCATCAATATCACGTCTCATTGACAAAATGAGATCATCAACTCATCAATTGAGCAACTACTCTCAATTGAGCAATGTCAATCATTCAGATCTTATTATATTCAGAATTCACACACCCACAATCTTTGATTACCATTGATTTCACACATTTCCCAGCTTTCCTCCTACAGATCAACCCATCCTCTCTTGTGACCGAATTTACTCTGGAACGGTCATTGTCTTAATTTAGGCCGGAGTACTACAGATTGATCTCTCGAATCTAAAGCACCCCCTTTGCAGCGGTGCATCTGTGTGAGGTTTAACATTTCTCTCGGTTCGAGGAGTCTCCTCCATATGGCCGTCTCCTCAATTCCTTAAAAACCAGCAAATCGTTTTTCCCCATCTACAGTCTTATTATGCCACCTCTTGTCATTGCGACAAAATCGCAGGATGTTCATGCACTTTCATGCAAAAACCCATTGATCTTTCCTTAACTTTTTCTTTTGTATGATGACCTCTTCAGGAATGTTGCGATAATATGATAGGCCTAAATATTCTTGCGAAAATAAAGCCCCATGACATTGTCGTCTTGCGACGAAATCGCAGGACGTCTTCGCACTTTCATACGAAAACCCATTGATCTAGTCTTATCTTTTCTTTTGTATTATTGCCTCTTCAGGATTGTTGCAGAAATATGACAAGCCTTAATACCCTTGCGAGTAAAAAGCCTCATGACATTTGCGTCTTAAGACACTTATCAACTCCCTAATGGAGGGTTCCGCCCTTATCTTCCCCCTGGTTGCCCCTTCAAGGAGGCGTACTTCTACCATACATGGTTAGCTCCTCCCATCCAGTCTTAACAACAACCAGTTTTTTTCGCAGCCTCGTATCCCTTTTACCTATAGGGATTATGGTTACGAGACTGCACCCTAAGTGGGGTTTTCTTCGGGCCGAATGCAGTATAAGTCAAGACTTGTCAAGAATGGCAAGGTACGCTTCAAACGCCCCTGGCACTCTTGAATCAACCGTGTACCTCCGCGCCTTGATCAGATTCTGCACTCCTTGGGAGAGTCCTTATTACCTTAGTCACCCAACCTAAATCATATGCTTAAGCTGAGAATCCAAGGTGCCTCTCCCGGATGGGCTTTACTGACCCCAAATCTCCATGACTCAGGTTCCGGTGGCGGTGTATCCTTTCCCTGAGACATGCAACAGGTACCCCCTTATATGATGTACTTTAGGTCTTACATTTGCCTCTTGCGAAATTGTATTCGCGAACTAGGGTGTACGCCATAAAGGTTCGCCCCTTTCTCTTTTGTCATTGTTCTCTGATTGTCTTTTGTAGAATTCATTATCTCTGCGACATTCTTGCACATCATCATATTGTATTTGCATTTCGCAATCTCAATTTTGTCATTCAATAAAATGTATTTTTGAGAATTTTATTTATTGCGAGAGTGTCGCAACAAATCAATCATTCATACATTACCTTTGCTATCCTCTGCTTCTTTGTTATTTTCTGCTACTGTTTCCTTGGTAGTGGTATTTTCACCATTTTTTTTTATTCTGAGCTAGCATTAGTTTCGCGACATCTCTTCTTCTTTTCTTTCGATTGCATCCACCATCAACCTCTCACTTCTTTGTGTCTCTTTGATTTTGTGTCGCCAATTTTCCTTCTTGTTTGCTCTTCCTTCGCAAGATTCTATCTCAGTTTCGTAACACCTCTTTCCTTCAACCCAATCTCCCTTTTATGATTCCGATACCGCGGGGGTGTGGGAATTTGATGCACTGGTGGAAAGTTGAAGCTACGCCTAGAATCCCATGTAGCCAAGGTCGACCAATTAATGCATTGTAGGGTGATTCTACATCAACGACACAGAATAGGATTTCAGAAGATATTCCCTTCAATGGAATTCGCATAGTAACCTCCCCTTTAGGCTTGTTGGAAGTACGATTAAAACCATATATATTATATGTTGATGGTATAAGATCATCATCTCTTCCTTCCATAGTTTTATAAGTATGATAAAATAAGATGTTCACAGAGTTTCCAGTATCGATCAGAATCCTATTAATTGCCCATGAATCTTCAGATTCATCATCCTCATCTTCTTTCGGTTTTGGATTAATTTCTAATTTTACTACCAATGGATTATCATGTACCTCTTCACCTTCGGGGATTTCTTCTGCGGTAAAAGAAATAATCTGTTTCTGCCATTCCTCTAGTGGCGAGATTTTCGCAATGTTCATAATTTCTCTTCCATCATTATCTCTTGCGAACACTCTACTCAAAACATTGTCATGAAAATCTTCAATTGTCTTGTATGAATGTACGATAGAGTGACAGAATAGATTCTTTGCTTTTGCACCAACTTCTATGAAGAATGCTTCCTTCTTTTTCATCGTGTTTACATTGTGATGTTCTGGTGGTGGTGGCAATGGTTGAGATTGTGGGTGCCCTACCAAAAAGTGGTTTAGTTTTCCTTTATCTATCATTCTCATAATAATTCTTTTTACATTTCTGCAATCATTTGTAGTATGTCCATGAAAATGATGATAAGAACAAAACTCATGACTTCTGTGGTTTGGAGGTGGTTCCGTTCCCATGTTCCATGGTGTTGGTATATTCTCCATCAAAATTATAGCTTCCCGTATTTTCTCCACACTTGCATTTAGAGGTGGCATCTTGATTTCTTCCCATACTACCTTGTGACCTCCTTGTCCTCTATTATAGTTTTGTCTTTGACCTCCATAAGTTTTTTATGGATGATCGAGTATTTGAATCTTGTTATTTCCACCACGGTTGTAGAAATTTCTTTCTCCTTCATACTCCTCTTGATCTCGGCTTCCCATAGCCACCAGTTTCTGTTGATTGTTACCCGTCACTTCTCTTGTTGTACTTGCGAAGTGTTCGCCACTGTGTTTATTATCTTGGGTAATAAGCTTGCATTTGCTATTTGTGAACTGGTGTTCGCAAATGGGTATGATTCCATTTCATTTTGCCTTTCTCTAGAGCAACATATTCTTCTTGAAGTTCTCGCAATTCAGTCATTGTGATCGTATTCTTGACTCTGAAAATTTGGATATACAATAGGTTGGTTGCAAACATAGCATTGATAAATGATAATATAAGATATCTCTCATCTACACGGCCATCCATTTCGCTACACATAGTCCTCCATCTTTTAGTTAGGTGCTTCAAACTTTCGTCAATCCTTTATTTTAATCCAAACACGTCTTCAATACCAGGTCGCGAAGAATTATTACTTATATATGCCCCCAGGAATGTAGTCTGCAAATAATTGAGGGATGTCATTGTATTCTTTGGTAGACCTTCGAACCATTTTAACGCCTCCCCTGTTAAGCTGGATGCGAAATATTTTCATAATACATCATCATGATTTTCCCATTGCAACATGCACCTCACATAGGCTTTAATGTGTTGAATTGCACAAGTTGTTCCATCAAAAATACTGGTTAATGCGGCCAAATTGCATTTCAGTGGTATTCCTCCTAGTTGTACTTCCCTTGTAAATGGAGTTTTCGCAGCTTCTTCTATAGCTTCATCCAATTGTCTTCTGCCTACTTCTCCTCTATTGTTTAACATCCCTCTCATTTCTTCTAACTCTTTCAAGACTTGTTTATTCACACCTGAATTTTGATCCATTGGTCTTTTTAATTTCGCCTCCCTTCTTCTGCGTTCATGTCTTTCTTCTCTCGCGAAATTTTGCATTTCTTCTTAATTATCCTCATCTCATCATCTTCGCTGTCTTTCAGCCATCCTCTGTATTCTATCATACTCTTCATTGATATTACCATTATTCCGGTTTTGTGTACGCCTTCTTTCTCGATTGTCGTGATTGTTCTGGCGAATTGTCTCCTGAAGCTCTTGTTCTTCCATTTCCGCTCTTAATCTTTCACATTCGCAAATTAAACGTGCTTGTTCAGCATAATGTCTTTCAATTTCTTCTTCAATCGTCTGTTGATTTCTTTGAGTTTCTCTTTCATGTAAAATTCTCCTTCCTTCCTCCCGATTTCCATCGCCATCTTAGTCATTTCGTCTCTGACGTTGTCCGTTTTCTTGATTTCTACCATTTTTCCTATCATCAAAAGTTTCATTTTGTGGAACGTAACGATCATCAGTTCTTTCTCTATTTTCCCGATACTCTTCATTAGGATTTGATACTTCTTCTTGAATATTGTTTCCAGCATTAATTGTGGGTGAGTTTCGCCTCATTTCTCTTCTAGTCGATCTTGAATATGATTTTGTAATATTTCTCGATCTTCTACTCTGTAGTCTCATATTTTCCATCCTCAATTCGTGATTTTGCCTTGTTAAATTCGCACGTTCTTCTGCCTCAGCTCTTCTTTCTTCGTGTATTCTTCGTCTCAACGTTTCTAACGCTCCAATTTCCTCATCTCCATGAATTATTCCTTCATCTGCTTCTTGATTTCTCTCTACCTGTCTATGGTTTCTGGTTTGTTGCTCTTCTTCTACTTCTTCTGCTAAATTTGATTGCCAAGTGTGTATACTCACCCTATCATAATCTGTATTCCTCCCTTGTATTAGTGTTTGTTGAACTGGTGGTTGAGTTTTATTTTCTCCATTATTTCTCATTCTAGTAGATTCTCCCATTTCACTTCTTTCCCTTCCAGCAATTCTCTTGCTTCTTCTAACAGTAGTTGGTTGTTATGATGTATTTCTTCTTCTAGCCATTTCTTCAATGTTAACGAATTGCAAGAAATTATGTAAAATTCTTAATCAATCACTCCAAATATTCACAAATCTCAATATTAATCTTCAATTTTTTCTAGAATAATCTTCAATTCCCTGTTTCTAGCGCCATTATGTAGTTGAAGGAAATCCTACACTACACCCCTCATATGATTTCATTAACATTCAACTCATTTTAGATTAACAATCTTAATTTTATTGATGAATCTTCGAAAAATCTTATAAGAAAAGATAAAGGAATTGAGAATAACCACTGCTCTAGATTTTCTCTCTCCTATTTACTTGTTTCTTACTCAAAAAATGATCTCCCTCTTCCTTTACAACTGAACGACTATTTATAGGGAAGTACATAGTGGATGACAGCTAATCTGTCCTTTATTTTTTGATATGTCTTGCGACATTCTCGCAACCTTACAAATGTTAATCTCGCAAACTCTCTTATTTTCGCAGAACCATCACATTTGTCTCATGATTTTAGCTGACGTCGTTTATTATGTCATTTCTGAAATTGTTCTGCGATGCTGTTGTGTTGTGTTGTTGATAATTTCGCTGACTATTGCTGCGAGATTCTGATCCTACATATTCGTTAAAGAATGATAATAACAAATCCCTACAATAGTGAAGATCAACTTTGAATGTTCTCTAAGAATCCTTGAAAACTCTAAAAAACCCTGAAAACTCTAAAAAGCCCTAAAATATCTAAAGAGCTCTGAAAAATCTAAAGAGCTCTGAAAAACTCTAAAAAGCTCTGAAAAAGATTTAAGTTAATTATATTTCGTAGCACTAGTATCTACTAGCTAGTGGATTCTTTAAACCCAACTGAAATTAACTTAATTATTTATAAAGAATGATACTAACAAAATTCCCTATAATAGTGAAGATTATCTTTGAATGTTTCCTAAAAACCCTAAAAACTTTAAAGAGCCCTGAAAGAGGTCTGAGAAACTCTAAAAAGCTCAGGAAAACTCTTAAAATCTTTGAAAAGCTTAAATTTAATTATACTTCGTAGCATTGGGATCTACAAGCTAGAAGATTTGTTAAAGAATGATAACAACAAATCCCTACAATAGTGAAGATCAGATGGTTTAAGGTTGAGCGAACAACAAATAGGTCACGGGGTCGAATTCGCGGAGACACATATTTTTCATTTTCTTCTCATTTGCATGGGAGAATAAAAGAATAAGGAAAAAAAGTTATGCGTTAATTTCGTAGAGAGGTTCTTGCACAACTGGTCCAGAGAGCAGTATGTGCGTTCGTGGTCGCAAATTCGAATTCGCTTGCGAACATAGTCTTCTTCTTTTTTAAAGAGAGCAAATAAATAAATATTTCGCAAACAAGAGGCAGCACAATTGGTCATCTGCGAAGTTAATGAGTTCATGGTCGTGTGATCAAGTCCCAACACATGCGTATTTTTCGCACACATATTTCTTTGATTATTTCGCACAGAAGAGAGTTGATGATAATTTCGCAGAGATATTTCATAAAGAATAAGCTTGCACAATTGGTCACGAGGCATGAATGCAAGGAGCAGGTCGCGAGATCAATTCTTGCTTCTCGCATGAGTATTTTTCTTACGCGAAATTTATACATAATTGTCTCTCACACAGTTGGAATTTGATTATTTCGCAAGAACTTTGATTATTTCGCAAGAGAGGGTTAGCACAGTTGGTATAATGCGAGAAAATCCAAGAAGCGGGTCAAGGGTTCAAGTCTCACTTCTCACACTTCTTTTTGCTGCGCGAAATTCATACATTTCAAGGCATTTATTCACTTATTTGACAACAACAACGACTCACATGAAAGATAAGTACCACTTCCTTGAACATTTTACTTTATACTAAGAACGAATAAAAAGATTTTACTTTTGATTTACAAAAAGCGATTCAATCGCACAATTACAAAGATTTCAAGATCTCAAAGATTATAAAGATTACTAAGATTTCAAGATTACAAAAACTTCAAAATTACAAAGATTGCGAGATTTCAAAATTACAGAAAACTGAGAAAATTCAATTTATATGTTTCTCTAGAGTATTTCTTTTGCAGAGAATAAAAAGATTTTTGATTTGATTTACAAAATGCGAAACAATCGCAAAATTACAAAGATTTCATAATTACAAAGATTTCAGAATTATAATGTATTAGAATTTCTCTTGAATATTTACTTTGCTTAAAATGATATGATATTATGAGAATGAAAGAGTGGATGAAAGAAATGACAGAAATGAAAGAATGAATTAAAGAATAAAAGAACAAAGAAACGCGAAAATTTCGCAAGAGACAATCTAAGATCCATAAAAATCTAAGATTAGAATGGGGCGAACTTTTATGGCGTACACCCTAGTTCGCGAATAAAATTTCGCAAGAGGCAAATGTAAGACCTAAAGTACGTCATAGAAGGGGGTACCTGTAGCATGACTCAGGGAAAGGTTACACCGCCCCGGAACCCGAGTCATGGAGATTTGGGGTCAATAAAGCCCATCCGGGAGAGGCACCTTGGATTCTCATCTTAAGCATATGACTTAGGTTGGGCGACTAAGGTAATAAGGACTCTCCCAAGGAGTGCAGAATCTGATCAAGGCGCCCAGATACACGGTTGAGTCAAGAGTGCCAGGGGCGTTTGAAGCGTACCTTGCCATTCTTGAGAAGTCTTGGCTTATACTGCACTCGGCCCGAAGAAAACCCCACTTAGGGTGCAGTCTCGTAACCATAAGACCTATAGGTAAAAGGGATAAGAGGCTGCGAAAACAACTGGTTGTTGTCAAGACTGGATGGGAGGAGCTAACCTTGTATGGTAGAAGTACGCCTCCTTGAAGGGGCAACCAGGGGGAAGATAAGGGAGGCACCCTCCATTAGGGAGCTGATAAGTGTCTTAAGACGCAAATGTCATGAGGCTTTTTACACTCAAGGGTATTAAGGCTTGTCATATTTGTGCAACAATCCTGAAGAGGTAATAATACAAAAGAAAAAGATAAGACGAGATCAATGGGTTTTTGCATGAAAGTGCGAAGACGTCCAGCGATTTCGTCGCATGACGGCAATGTCATGGGGCTTTAATTTTGCAAGAATATTTAGGTCTGTCATATTGTGGCAACAATCCTGAAGAGGCAATAATACAAAAGAAAAAGTTAAGGCAAGCTCAATGGGTTTTTGCATGAAAATGCAAAGACGTCCTACGATTTTGTCGCAATGACAAGAGGTGGAAAAATCAGACCTTTAACTAGGAAGGCAAAATAAGACCACATAAGAAAATGAGTAAGCAAGTAAGCTTGCGAGAATGATTATATGTAAGCAAACAAGCTTGTGAATATGTACATGGAAATGAAACTGAGGCAGTGAAAATGCCGCAGACTTGATATTATGATCATACTGTTATGAGATACTAATAGTGCAGGAAAGAGGGAAGATGAAACACAAGTAAGAACTTGTGAAGAACAATAACTACACGAAGAAGAATGCATACACTAAAGAAAAAGGCAGAGAAATGAAGAATGGAAGCAATTTAAAGCTACATCAATTTTAGACGATAAAATGAGCTAAGTAACACAAAGCTTAACTATACATTGCAATAGATAAGCATTCTCATCATACAAGCATCATACTCGCATCATAAAAGCATTGCATAAGCATTTCATGGCATAAACATCGCATACACATTTCATAACATAATCATCACATAAGCATTATGTTCGCATAAATACTTCACAAAACTGTACGGAATAATATTGCAGAATTTCGCAATAATATCGCAGAATTTAGCAGAATTATTCAGGATTATTCAGAATTTCACAGGATTATTCAAGAATTTCGCAAGATTATTAAGAACTTCACAAAATGATTCAGAATTTTGCAGAATGATTCAAAATTTCGTAGAATGTGTCAGAATTTCGCAGAATATGATTCTTCCGGATGATGTGATTATTTCACTCAATTATTTCGCACAATTATAAGCAACTTGAAGAGATTATGCTATCGCATGAGCACAAAACATGAAACAGAGGCAAGATAAGAATGAAGAAACAATTCGCACATTCGACATTTTCTCAAGGATTCTACCCTCATAGATAAAGAACAGAGGCAACTATGGATTACCAAGAAAACATTTTATGTTCTTTATCTTCTCGGCAAGAATCACCAAAAATGGAGTAATAATTTCGCATGAATATAGGAAATATTTATTATTCTCATTCAAGGACGGATACTTTTTATATTTCGAGGATTGAATATTTCTTATACTTTATCAAGGATACTTCATACTTCTTATACTTCTTCAAGGATACTTCATACTTCGCATACTTCAAGAGATGATACTTCTTATTTACTTCGCAACATTCCGGAACTTCACAAAAGAATAGAGGCAAGTACGTACTTTTCAAGACCAATATTCTTTCGCTCGTTCCTCCAACAACTACAACAAAGTGGATTTTTCCTTAAAGATCGCTCTTCAAGCAATATTCAAGGAAAAAGAGGCAAGATGTAGGATCCAAATATCGCACAACAGTACGACTTTGCGAAATTATAGAGAGAGTTTGCGAGAATGTAGCAGAGCCTGCGAAATTGTAATGAGAGCCTGAGATAATATGAGCTGTAATCCACTACATATGAGCTGTCATCCATTATGTAAATACCTATATAAAGAGAAAGGAAAGAGAGAGAAAAAATAATAATCAGAAAGGGATACACATTTTAGGATGAGAGAGGGAGACACAATTAGAGAGAAAGAAAACGGAATTTGTATTATTATTATCTCCTTCTTCTTCCTCCTTCAACCAAGAGCTCCAAATACTCATTGATGGAGTCTCAATTGTAATCCATATGTAATTACAAACAATCATAGTGAAGATCCCTAACCCCGTGGATGTAGATCACGTTGATCGAACCACATAAATCTTGTGTCTTATTTTCTATTTTCATTATCTTTATCTTTATTTTCATTTCAAATAAGTTTCGATCTAGAAATCATAGTCATGATAATACAAGGGGTGTGTTGTAGGATGTCCTGCAACTACATCTAAAAAGCCTTGAAAACTCTAAAAAACCCTAAAAACTCTAAAAAAACCCTAAAATATCTAAAGAGCTCTGAAAAATCTATAGAGCTCTGAAAAACTCTAAAAATCTCTAAGTGAATTTACATTTCGTAGCACTAGTATCTACTAGCTTGGGGATTCGTAAAAGCCAACTGAAAGTAACTTAATTCTTTATAAAGAATGATACTAACAAAATTCCCTACAATAATGAAGATTATCTTTGAATGTTTCCTAAAAACCCTAAAAACGCTAAAGAGCCTTGAAAGAGCTCTGAGAAACTCTAAAAAGCTCAAGAAGACTCCCAAAAGCTTTGAAAACCTTAAATTTAATTATACTCCGTAGCACTGGGATCTACAAGCTAGGAGATTCGTTAAAAAATGAAAATAACAAATCCCTACAATAGTTAAGTGTAGGATCCAAATATCGCACAAGAGTAAGAGTTTGCGAAATTATAGAGAGAGTTTGCGAGAATGTAGCAGAGCCTGCGAAATTGTAATGAGAGCCTGAGATAATATGAGCTGTAATCCACTACATATGAGCTGTCATCCATTTTGTAAATTACCTATATAAAGAGAAAGGAAAGAGAGAGAAAGAATGATAATCAGAAAGGGATACACATTTTAGGATGAGAAAGGGAGACACAATTAGAGATAGAGAAAACGGAATTTGTATTATTATTATCTCATTCTTCTTCCTCCTTCAACCAAGAGCTCCAAATACTCATTAATGGAGTCTCAATTGTAATCCATATGTAATTACAAACAATCATAGTGAAGATCTGTAGGATCATAATCTCGCAACAATTATGTCTCAGCGAAATTATCAATGGTACAGCACAATAGCGTCGCAGAACAATTTCAGAAACGACATCAGCAAGGATCATGAGAAAGATGTGATAGTCCTGCGAAAATTAGAGAGCTTGCGAAATTAACATTTGTAAGTTTGCGAGAATGTCGCAAACCATATCCGAAAATAAAGGACAGATTAGCTGTCATCCACTATGTATTTCCTTATAAATAGTCATTCGAGTTGTAAAGAGAGGAGAGATCTTTTTGAGTAAGAAACAAGTAAATAGGAGAGAGAAAGTTCAGAGCAGAGATCATTCTTGATTCTTTATCTTTCTTGTAAGAACATTCAAAATTAATCAATAAAATTAAGAGTGTAAACCTAAAAATGAGTTGATCAACAATGAAATCATATGGGGTGTAGTGTAGGATTTCCTGCAACTACATAATGGCGCTAGAAACAGGGAATTGAAGATCGAAAGTTGAAGATTGTTGATTGAGAATATTCAAATCAAGAAAGTGATTAAATAAATCAGTGAATCAGTTAGAAGAAAGATGAATAGAATTAATGAAAATGGCAAAAGATTGGAGTGTAATATGATAACAAAAAGCTTGATTAATGAATTCCATGAAAACATCAAAGGAAGAATACATAAACGAAATTTTGAAGGAAAGAAAGTTATGGCGGTAGAAAAAACATCACCCTTGAAAGATTGGGAAAAGCAAAAAATTGCATTCATGGCGGAAGAAATACCAAAAGAAAATTTGAACCATACATCTCGTTGGTCATCACAGTGCCTATTACACGAAAAGAGAAGGAGACAACAATAAAATCCACAGGAGAATGGATGTTGAACAGAACTTTAATCGATACAGGAAGTTCAGTTGATATAATATTTTATCATGCATTCCGGGGAATGGGATTTAAGAGAGAAGAAATGTCCAGTTCAACATATTTTGTTCACGGCTTTGGAAAATCCACAACAAAACCTAAAGGAGAATAGTGGTACGAATTCCACTTGGAGAAATCGAAACACATGTAACATTGTGCGTGGTGGATATGGAATCGCCATATAATATGTTATTAGGAAGATCATGGATACATGCGATAAAAGCTGTGGTATCAACGTTGCATCAATGTATTAAATTCCCCACTCCAAATGGAATAGGTGAAATCAGAGGAGATGTTGACAATGCGAAATTATGTCATCAAATTGAAGTAAACATTATGAAGACAAGCAAAAAAGAAACAATTTCGCAGAAAATTGGCAAAGGAAGCAAAGAAGGAAGAAGAATTTAGAGTATATATGATAAGGGCAAAAGAAGGCAAAGGAATACCCAGCGAAATTTCGGAAGAAGGAGGACCCATAAAAGCAATAAAAGAACCAACACCAATGGGAGAACCTAAACCCAGTTACACTGCCGCAGAACCAACAAAAGAAATAAATGTTGGGACTATAGAGGAGCCTCTAATGAGAATTGGAACCAAAATGGATATAGAAGAAGAAGAAAGAACTGTTAACTTGTTGCGAGAATATAAAGATATTTTCGCAGGAACATGGATGAGATACCAGGAATAGATCCATCAATTGCATGCCACAAATTGGAGATTAACAAAAATGTGAGACCATTTAAACAGAGAATAAGAAAAATTGCAACAACTTACCATTCCCAAATAGAAGAAGAATTACAGAAAATGCTTGAGGCAGGAATATAAGAGAAGCTAAATACCCAGAATGGATAGCGAATATGGTCATTGTCCCAAAGAAAAACAAAGGAATCAGGATTTGCATAGATTTCACTGATTTAAACAAAGCTTGCCCCAAAGATAGTTTTCCGTTACCAGATATTCCTCAAATGGTGGAATCCGCAGCGGGAAATGATAGGGTATCATCTTTAGATGGGTACAAAGGGTATAACCAAATCCCTCTCGCTGAAGAAGATCAAGAACATACTGCTTTCTTTGCCCCTAGAGGTTTATATTGTTACACGAAAATGCCATTTGGTTTGCGAAATGCGGGAGCGACATATCAAAGAATGGTAGAGAAGGTGTTCGCAAAATGGATACAAAACATTAGAAGTATACGTGGACGACATGTTAGTAAAGAGTAAAGAAGCTAAAGACCATGTACAAGACTTGAGGGAGATTTTTGAACAAATGCGGCAGTAATAACATTAAATTGAATCCTGAGAAGTGTACTATTGGAGTTGCATCGGGAAAATTTTAGGCTACATTGTATCAAAGGAAGGAATACAGGTTGATCCAGAAAAAGTGCAAGCAGTTCGTGACATGCCAACACCAGCAACAATAAAAGATGTACAAAGTTGAATGGGCTTCTAGCTTCGCTGGGGAGATTCATTTCGCGATCATCAGACAAATGCAAATATTTTTTCGATATACTCAAGAAGGGTGCAAAATTTAAATGGAGTGATGAATGTGAAAAGGCTTTTCAAGGAATCAAAGAACATCTTATGAATACAACTATTTTACAAAAGGCAGAACCAGGAGAAGAATTATTGATTTACCTTGCGACAACGTCGCATGCATTAAGTGTTGTGTTATTGCGAGTAGACGCAGGAGTGGAGAAACCCATTTATTACATTAGCAAAACTTTTAATACTGAGAAGAATTACTCAAAGATTGAAAAGTTAATCTTAGCATTAGTTTATGCATCATTTAAGCTCCGCATATACTTTCAAGCACACAAGATAAAGGTATTAACAAAAGTACCAATTGAATCAGTGATGAAGAATTCTAAAAGATCAGGAAGGGTGGAGAGATGGAATGCACAAGTAGGCCACTTTGATATTAAATATGAAATTTTGTCTTCACCAAAATCACAAGTTGTTGCGGATTTCTTGGCAGAATTTCCTTTAGAAGAAGATGAAGCAGTAGAAGAAATGATGGATGTAGAAGAAGAACATGGAGATCCAAAAGATTTATTAACAGAACCAAATAGATGGGAAATATTGGTAGATGGATCATCAAATGGAGAAGGAAATGGAGTTGGAATTGTTTTAATTTCGCCAGAAGGAATAAAGATGGCTTTTTCATTCAGATTGGAATTTGCATCCACTAATAATGAAACAGAATATGAAGCTGTGATACATGCCTTAAAATTCGCAATAGAAATGAAACTAGAAAATGCCAGGATCACTAGTGATTCGCAGCTAGTTATTCGCCAAATAAAAGGAGAGTATACAAATGAACCATCCTTGAAGAAATACAAGAAGCTGGTTGAAGAATTATCAGCGAAAATCCCAAAATAAAATGGAGGCACATTTCAAGAAAGGATAATAGACTCGCAGACGCTTTTGCTTTCATCTCAAGCATGATGACAGATCCAACTGCGAGATGCATAAAAATACAAACACTTCTGTCACCATCAATAAATAAAGAAGAGGAAGATGTGGATGTGATGATAATAGAATGAAAAAGAAGAACAAATAAACAATGTCGCAGACTGGAGAATGGAACTTCATGCATATTTGGCGAAAGGAGAAACACCAAGAAATAGATTGGAAACACACAAGTTAAAAAGCCGAGCAACGAATTATGAATTAAGAGATGGGTTGCTATACCGAAAATCCTTTAGTGGACCATCACTCAGATGTTTGACACGAGAGAAGGAGAAAAGGTGCTGAAAATGTTACATAGTGGAGATGCTGGCAATCATAGTGGAGGAAGATCTTTGGCACATAGAGCAAAAATGCAAGGTTATTACTGGCCATACATGCATGAAGATGCAAAACAAATATCAAGACGTTGCGAAGATTGTCAGCGGCATGGAAAAAATACATGCACCAGGAGCACCATTGTCATCTTCAACCAGTGTGTGGCCCTTTGGAAAATGGGGCTTAGACATTGTGGGGCCATTTTTACCAGGAACTGGACAAAGAAGATACTTAATAGTCGCAACAGATTATTTCACAAAATGGACAGAAGTGAAGGCAGTACAACATATTCGCGACAAAGATATCTTTACATTCATATTCGAAAATATCATTTGCAGATTTGGAATTCCTGCACAGTTGGTATCTGATAATGGGAAACAGTTTGAGGGGCAGAATATAGAAATGTTACTTAATGCATTCAAGATAAAATGTGGAAAGTCACTCCTTTGTATCCACAAGCTAATGGGCAAGTAGAAGCAACAAATAAAACAATTGCAGATATATTAAAGAAGAAATTGGAAGGACATCACAGATCATGGTGCGAACAAGTACATAATGCAGTATGGGCTTATAATACAACTAGAAGAGAAGCTACTGGAATGTCACCTTTTTGTTTAACATACGGAGTTGAAGCGGTGTTACCAACAGAAGTTGTTATTCCGACAACAAAAAGAGAAGCTTGGGAGAAAAATCTTAGTGCGGGTTAATTTTAAACAAACTTGATGAATTAGAAGAAAGAAGAGAAAAAGCTTTACAACATATGGAGAATTATCAGCGAAGATTAGCTCGAGAATATAATAAACGTGTCAAAATACGCGAATTTCAACCAGGAGATTTAGTTCTGCGAGAAACACCAATATATCAGCGAGAAAATGGTGGAAAATTAGCGAAAAAATGGGATGGACCTTACATCATTAAGGAGATAGTTGGAACAGGAGCTTATAGATTAATGGATCCAGAAGGAAGAGATGTTGGTCATAGATTAGACAGACCATGGAACAGGTTGTACTTAAAAAGATATTATCGTAAGAAGCTTTGAGAAGTTATGAATTCTGAAAGAATAATTGCAGATTACTCATATCAAAACAAGATCATGATGTGCGAAATTTCGCAGAGATAATCACAGAACAATGACATAAAAGAAAGGGGCGAACCTTTATGGCGTACACCCTAGTTCGCGAATAAAATTTCGCAAGAGGCAAATGTAAGACCTAAAGTACGTCATATTAGGGGGTACCTGTTACATGGCTCAGGGAAAGGCTACACCGCCACCGGAACCTGAGTCATGGAGATTTGGGGTCAATAAAGCCCATCCGGGAGAGGCACCTTGGATTCTCACTTAAGCATATGACTTAGGTTGGGCGACTAAGGTAATAAGGACTCTCCCAAGGAGTGCAGATCTGATCAAGGCGCCGAGGTACACGGTTGAGTCAAGAGTGCCGGGGCGTTTGAAGCGTCCTTGCCATTCTTGACAAGTCTTGGCATACTGCACTCGGCCTGAAGAAAACCCCACTTAGGGTGCAGTCTCGTAACCATAAGCCCTATAGGTAAAAGGGATAAGAGGCTGCGAAAACAACTGGTTGTTGTTAAGACTGGATGGGAGGAGCTAACCTTGTATGGTAGAAGTACGCCTCCTT
Source organism: Papaver somniferum (assembly GCF_003573695.1). Classification (NCBI taxonomy): domain Eukaryota; kingdom Viridiplantae; phylum Streptophyta; class Magnoliopsida; order Ranunculales; family Papaveraceae; genus Papaver; species Papaver somniferum. The sequence goes on along the minus strand of NC_039367.1, from coordinate 106,767,800 downwards.
GAAGGGGCAACCAGGGGGAGATAAGGGCGGCACCCTCCATTAGGGAGCTGATAAGTGTCTTAAGACGCAAATGTCATGAGGCTTTTATTCGCAAGGATATTAAGGCTTGTCATATTTGTGCAACAATCCTGAAGAGGCAATAATACAAAAGAAAAAGATAAGACGAGATCAATGGGTTTTCGCATGAAAGTGCGAAGACGTCCTGCGATTTCGTCGCAAGACGCAATGTCATGGGGCTTTATTTTCGCAAGAATATTTAGGCCTGTCATATTGTCGCAACATTCCTGAAGAGGCCATAATACAAAAGAAAAAGTTAAGACAAGATCAATGGGTTTTTGTATGAAAGTGCAAGGACGTCCTGCGATTTTGTCGCAATGACAAGAGATGGCATAATAAGACCTTTAATTAGGAAGGCAAAATAAGACCAATGATAAAACAAATTAATATAAGCATTTAACAGATTATTTTTTGCAAGAAAGATAATGAGAGGCAAGTATGGGAATCGATATACAAGAAGCATTATCTTTCTTATCAACAAAATATTAAAAGGAAAAGTTGACTCCAAAGTTGGTTGAAAAATGTAACTCTCAAAAGTGATAAAAATAAGACAGTTCAAGAAACAAAGCTAGATAAGAAGCTCAAGCTTCAATATTAATTCAGTAGCAGGAGATGACAGAAATTCTTCGCCAACATTCTCGCAAGCTTCTCCTTCATTTCGGCTTTGATCTTCGCCATGACTAGCATCTTGATTATCGCCAGCAATTACTTCTTCAGGAGAAATTTCTTTCTCATTCTGATTAACACCAGCAGATACTTCTTTAGAAGGAACCTCTTCTTCATCTTCCAAGAAATTATCCTTGCACCGCTTTCGTAATCATAATCACTATCAGCAGGAGGGAACTTCATAATCATCTACTTCTAGAGGATCAATTGATGTAGGAGGAAGAGAGTTGGACAATAAAATGTCATTTACAAGGACTTCATCCCGGAGATGAACTTGGACGAAGAAGTGCTCTTGATGATTCCTATCTTGAATATCCTTAAAATAAGCAAGATAATCAAGTCTTCTTTCTGCTCGGTCGCGAGAACCAGTAAGGGTAGAGACGAGCAATGCATTTTCTTTGCGAATTTTGGCATATTTAGCCTCCAAAACAGAAATAGAAGAATGAAGATTCTTCTCAGACTCTGCGAAAATAGAATACAAAATTTATTAAGATAAGAATTCAGAGAGATATGACAAAGAAAAGATAATTAAGGCAGTCAAACTATTATGACTACCTTCCTTTTGCGAAATAAGGTGTTGAATCAAGGAAGACAACTATTCTCCCAACGGTCCATTGCGTCATCAAATTTATCTCCAACTAAACCTTTAAGTCGAGACTGAAGATTTTTCTCTTTAGAAATAAGAAAGGCATTTTTCTTCGCAAGAGAAGAATAAGATTCTTCTAATTTGGAATATTGTTCTTTAAGCTGATTCCTTTACACTTAAAGCTATTCTACCTTGAATGAGTGTATCTCTTTCAGCGAATGATTCTGTTACTTCTTTAAGTTCATTTCTCAAAGAGCGAAGAGATTGCTCTTGGTCATCACATACTTTTTGAAGAATACTAAGTTGTTGCGAAGATATCGCCATCTTGTTTAAATAAGTTCGCTTCTCTTGAGATAAGGTTTTATTCTCATCTGATAAAGTTTCCATCCCTAAATTAGCTTTAGTTAAAGATAAGAAAGAAAGACGAGATACTTCATTACTTAATAATCTTGTCTTTGAACTAATTGGGTATTTTCATTGGTAAGATTATTTATATGATCAAGAGAATATGAATAGAGGTTATCTAATTGGTTATATTGATCCATCAAGTTTCTTTATCAACACGGGCTTCTTCAACAGCAGATTCAAATTGATATCTCTCCATTATTCGTTTCTGGTTTAAGCTTAACATGCGAAAGAGGGATTTCAAGGATAATTAAATATGGGAAGGATAAAACCATAAAAGGAAAATTAAAGACATAGATAAGAAAATCATACCTCTCAATTCATCATTCTTCTTGCGAAGATTGTCACGATCCAGCAAAACATTCTGAAGCTTCTGATTTTCGAGACGAAGAGCATTACATTCTTTTTCCAAAGCTGTCTGCGAAGCAGCTCTGTCAGAACCCAAATGCTTGCTCAGAATTTCGCAAACATTAGACTTGAGGATCATAGAAGACTTCTTCATCATCCAGAACTTCAGATAAAACTTTGAAGCAATATCTATCCCTTCCACGGTTTCTTTCGAAAGAGGAAGAGACTTAGGTAGAGAACTGGTAGAGATAGAAGGTTGAGAAACATTCTCAATGGGAAGAGAAGAGGTTTCATTCGCAAAGGATCACAAGGGGATTTCAATCATTAGAAAGGTCAGCTGAAGAAATGAAGTCTGAGGCAGTTTTCGCGAATTGGAGATAAAGGTTTATCTTGCGAAGATGTCGCAGGAGATTTGAAGAAAGAGAGTGGAAGGGAACAGAAGTTGGAACAGTTTTAAGGTGGCGAGATTTCTTGAGAGGTTTATTATCTTTATCACCCTGCGAATTACAATCCAGATAAGAAACAGAGGCAACAATATTGTTATTAGAAAAGGATAGTGTTTCTTACTACCTTCTCATTCGCAGACTTTCTTTTATGTGCGACAACCTTATGCTGCGATTTGGGAATGTTAGGGTTCTGAACTGTAAATTAGTGTTGGAGCGCTTTTGCTGAAATAACAAGAGTATGGGAATCACATAAACAACATCAAATAAGGCAATAAACAAGATCAATTCAATTTCAGCAAAACTCATAAAGAAGAAAAAAGAAAACTAACCTTGATGAATCCATGGAAAAAATAGCAGGGAGATTGTTCGAAGAAAATTACGAACTATGAAGATCTAGTATGAAGATGAAGAAGAACTTAAGATTGAAGAAGAAAGAAGAAAAGTTGCAATAATGGAATTTGCAGAAGAACGATGAAGTTGCAGAGAAAATAAAAAGAAAGAAAAGAGAGTGAGAAGGAATATATATAGAGGGAATTTCTCCTCGAGAAAATAAACACGATTAATACGGAAAGATATAAGCGGTTAAAAAGCAACGGTTACAAAAGACGTGTCGAGAAATAAATGGAAGAAAGAATACGTGTGATAAATGCAGAATATGAAGAGAACAGCTGCATTTCTCACATCATTCTCTACTTGCAGAAAGATATGAGAAGAGGCAAGATGTAGGATCAGAATCTCGCAACAATTATGTCTCAGCGAAATTATCAATGGTACAACACAATAGCGTCGCAGAACAATTTCAGAAACGACATCAGCAAGGATCATGAGAAAGATGTGATAGTCCTGCGAAAATTAAAGAGCTTGCGAAATTAACATTTGTAAGGTTGCGAGAATGTCGCAAACCATATCCAAAAATAAAGGACAGATTAGCTGTCATCCACTATGTATTTCCTTATAAATAGTCATTCGAGTTGTAAAGAAGAGGGAGATCTTTTTTGAGTAAGAAACAAGTAAATAGGAGAGAGAAAGTTTAGAGCAGAGATCATTCTTGACTTCTTTATCTTTCTTGTAAGAACATTCAAAAATTAATCAATAAAATTAAGAATATAAACCTAAAAATGAGTTGATCAACAATGAATTCGTATGAGGGATGTAGTGTAGGATTTCCTGCAACTACAAGATCCCTAACCCCGTGGATGTAGATCACATTGATCGAACCACGTAAATCTTGTGTCTTATTTTTTATTTTCATTATCTTTGTCTTTATTTTCATATCAAATAAGTTTAGATCTATAAATCATAGTCATGATAATACAAGGGGTGTGTTATAGGATTTCCTGCAACTACATTGTGGTGCTAGAAACAGGGAACGAGTAAAGGATTTATCTTTCCTGTAACTTGTTGGATCAAAAAAATTTCATGAAGATTAGCTATTGTTCATATTTTTCTAGATCTACAAAGTTTAGGTTCAAAAATGGAAATTTTATGGAAGAAATCACACTTTCAGGGAGTAAACATCATCAACAATTCAAAGATATGAAAAGGGTGAGAGAAAAAATTAGTTGTTGTGGTGAAATTTAAGGAAAAAATGGAAGTTTCGGTGGAAGATTTTCATGATCAGGAGAAGAAACAAGGGAAAGACGAAGATAAGATAAGATGAAGGCGCTGTAATTTCTATCACAAACAGAAATTCGCGCAGATGGTTAATAGGTCAAGGGTTCGAATTCGCAGAGACACATATTTTTCATTTTCTTCTCATTTGCATGGGAGAATAAAAGAATAAGGAAAAAAAATTATGCGTTAATTTCGGAGAGATGTTCTTGCACAATTGGTCCAGAGAGCAGTATGTGCGTTCGTGGTCGCAAGTTCGAATTCGCCTGCGAATAGAGTCTTATTCTTTTTTACAGAGAGCGAAAAAATGATAATTTCGCAATATTGTTTCATTATTTCGCAAACAAGAGGCAACACAATTGGTCATCTGCGAAGTTAATGAGTTCATGGTCGTGTGATCAAGTCCCAACACATGCGTATTTTTTCGCACAGATATTTCTTTGATTATGTCTCACAGAAGAGAGTTGATGATAATTTCACAGAGATATTTCGCAAAGAATAAGCTTGCACAATTGGTCACGAGGCATGAATGCAAGCAGCAGGTCGCGAGATCAATTCTTGCTTCTCGCATGATTATTTTTGTTACGCGAAATTTATAAAGAATTGTCTCTCACACAGTTGGAATTTGATTACTTCGCAAGAACTTTGATTATTTCGCAAGAGAGGGTTAACACAGTTGGTATGGTGCGAGAAAATCCAAGAAGCGGGTCAAGGGTTCAAGTCTCACTTCTCACACTTCTTTTTTGCTGCGCGAAATTCATACATTTCAAGGCATTTATTCACTTATTTGACAATAACAACGACTCACATGAAAGATAAGTACCACTTCCTTGAACATTTTACTTTATACTAAGAACGAATAAAAAGATTTTACTTTTGATTTACAAAAAAGGATTCAATCGCACGATTACAAAGATTTCAAGATCTCAAAGATTATAAAGATTACTAAGATTTCAAGATTACAAAAACTTCAAAATTACAAAGATTGCGAGATTTCAAAATTACAGAAAACTGAGAAAATTCAATTTATATGTTTTTCTAGAGTATTTCTTTTGCAGAGAATAAAAAGATTTTTGATTTGATTTACAAAATGCGAAACAATCGCAGAATTACAAAGATTTCAGAATTATAATGTATTAGAATTTTGCTTGAATATTTACTTTGCTTCAAATGATATGATATTATGAGAATGAAAGAGTGGATGAAAGAAATGACAGAAATGAAAGAATGAATGAAAGAATAAAAGAACAAAGAAACGCGAAAATTTCGCAAGAGACAATTTAAGATCCATAAAAATCTAAGATTAGAATGGGGCGAACCTTTATGGCGTACACCCTAGTTCGCGAATAAAATTTCGCAAGAGGAAAATGTAAGACCTAAAGTACGTCATAGAAGGGGGTACCTGTAGCATGACTCAGGGAAAGGTTACACCGCCCCGGAACCTGAGTCATGGAGATTTGGGGTCAATAAATCCCATCCGGGAGAGGCACCTTGAATTCTCATCTTAAGCATATGAATTAGGTTGGGCGACTAAGATAATAAGGACTCTCCCAAGGAGTGCAGAATCTGATCAAGGCGCCGAGGTACACGGTTGAGTCAAGAGTGCCAGGGGAGTTTGAAGCGTACCTTTCCATTCTTGACAAGTCTTGGCTTATACTGCACCCGGCCCGAAGAAAACCCCACTTAGAGTGCAGTCTCGTAACCATAAGCCCTATAGGTAAAAGGGATAAGAGGCTGCGAAAACAACTGGTTGTTGTTAAGACTGGATGGGAGGAGCTAACCTTGTATGGTATAAGTACGCCTCTTTTAATGGGAAACCAGGGGGAAGATAAGGGCGACACCGTCCATTAGAGAGCTAATAAGTGTCTTAAGACGCAAATCATGAGGCTTTTTACTCGCAAGGGTATTAAGGCTTGTCATATTTGTGCAACAATCCTGAAGAGGAAATAATACAAAAGAAAAAGATGAGACGAGATCAATGGGTTTTCGCATGAAAGTGCGAAGACATCCTGTGATTTCGTCACACGAAGGCAATGCCATGGGCTTTATTTTCGCAAGAATATCTAGGCCTGTCATATTGTCGCAACAATCCTGAAGAGGCAATAATACAAAAGAAAAATTTAAGGCAAGATCAATGGGTTTTTGCATGAAAATGCAAAGACGTCCTACGATTTTGTCGCAATGACAAGAGGTGGCAAAATAAGACCTTTAACTAGGAAGGCAAAATAAGACCACATAAGAAAATGAGTCAGCAAGTAAGCTTGCGAGAATGATTATATGTAAGCAAACAAGCTTGCGCATATGTACATGGAAATGAAACTGAGAAAGTGAAAATGCCGCAGACTTGATATTATGATCATACTGTTATGAGATACTAATAGTGCAGGAAAGAGGGAAGATGAAACAAAAATAATCACTTGTGAAGAACAATAACTACACGAAGAAGAATGCATACACTAAAGAGAAAGGCAGAGAAATGAAGAACGGAAGCAATTTAAAGCTACATCAATTTTAGACGGCAAAATGAGCTAAGTTGTAGTTGCAGGAAATCCTACACTACACCCCTCATACGATTTCATTGTTGATCAACTCATTTTTAGGTTTATATTCTTAATTTTATTGATTAATTTTTGAATGTTCTTACAAGAAAGATAAAGAAGTCAAGAATGATCTCTGCTCTGAACTTTCTCTCTCCTATTTACTTGTTTCTTACTCAAAAAAAGATCTCCCCCTCCTTTACAACTCGAATGACTATTTATAAGGAAATACATAGTGGATGACAGCTAATTTGTTCTTTATTTTCGGATATGGTTTGCGATATTCTCGCAACCTTACAAATGTTAATTTCGCAAGCTCTCTAATTTTCGTAGGACTATCACATCTTTCTCATGATCTTTGCTGATGTCGTTTTTGAAATTATTCTGCGACGCTATTGTGTTGTACCATTGATAATTTCGCTGAGACATAATTGTTGCGAGATTCTGATCCTACATCTTGCCTCTTCTCATACCTTCTTTACAAAGTAGAGAATGATGTGAGAAATGCCGCAGCTGTTCTCTTCTTTATATTCTGCATATATCACACGTATTCTTTCTTCCGTTTATTTGCCGACACTTCTTTTGTAACCGTTGCCTTTTAACCGCTTATATCTTCCGTATTAATCGTGTTGATTTTCTCGAGGAGAATTTCCCTCTATATATATTCCTTCTCACTCTCTTTTTTCTTCTTTTTATTTTCTCTGCAACTTCATCGTTCTCCTGCAAACTCCATTATTGTAACTTTTCTTTTTTATTCTTCAACCTCCTTAAGTTCTTCTTCATCTTCATACTAGATCTTCATAGTTCGTAATTTTCTTCGAGACAATCTCCCTGCTATTATTTTTCATGGATTCATCAAGGTTAGTCTTCTCTTTTCTACTTTATGAGTTTTTCTGAATTGATATATTTGAAATTGATCTTGTTTATTGCCTTATTCGATGTTTTCTATGTGATTCCCATACTCTTGTTATTTCAGCAAAAGCGGCTCCAACACTAAATTTGCAGTTCAGAACCCTAACAATCCCAAATAACAGCATAAGGTTGTCGCACATAAAAGAAAGTCTGCGAATGAGAAGGTAATAAGAAACACTATCTTTTTCTAATAACAATATTATTGCCTCTGTTTCTTTTCTGGATTGTAATTTGCAGGGTGATAAAGATCTTCATAAACCTCTCAAGAAATCTCGCCACTTTAAACTATTCCAACTTCTGTTCCCTTCCACATGCTCATTTCTTTCAAATCTCCTGCAACATCTTCGCAAGATAAACCTTTATCTCCAATTCGCGAAAATGCTGCCTCTGATTTCATTTCTTCAGCTGACCTTTCTATGATTGAAATCCCCCTTGTGGGTCCTTCTGTGAATGAAACCTATTCTCTTCCCATTGAGAATATTTCTCAACCTTCTATCTCTACTAGTTCTCTACCCAAGTCTCTTCCTCTGTCGAAAGAAACCATGGAAGGGATAGATATTGCTTTCAAGGTTTTATCTGAAATTATGTATGATGGCAAGAAGTCTTCTACTGATCCCATCAAGTCTAATGTTTGCGAAATTCTGAGCAAACATTTGGGTTCTGACAAAGCTGCTTCGCAGACAGCTTTAGAATAAGAATGTAATGCTCTTCGTCTTGAAAATCAGAAGCTTCAGAATGTTTTGCTGGATTATGACAATCTTCGCAAGAAGAATGATGAATTAAGAGGTATGATTTTCTTATCTATGTCTTTAATTTTCCTTTTCGATGGTTTTATCCCTCCCATGTTTAATTATCCTTTAAATCCCTCTTTCACATGTTAAGCATTAAATCAGAAACGAATAATGGAGAGATATCAATTTGAATCTGCTGTTGAAGAAGCCCATGTTGATAAAGAAATATTGATGGATCAATATATCCAATTAGATAACCTCTATTCATATTCTCTTGATCAGATAAATTATCTTACCAATGAAAATACCCAATTAGTTCAAAGAAAAGATCTATTAAGTAATAAAGTATCTCGTCTTTCTTATTCTTTAACTAAAGCTAATTTAGGGATGGAAACTTTATCAGATGAAAATAAAACCTTATCCCAAGAGAAGAGAACTTATTTAAATAAGATGGCGATATCCTCGCAACAGCTTAGTGTTCTTCAAAAAGTATGTGATGACCAAGAGCAATCTCTTCGCTCATTGAGAAATGAACTTAAAGAAGTAACAGAGTCATCCATCGCTGAAAGAGATACACTCATTCAAGGTAGAATAGCTTTAAGTGTAAAGGCAAATCATCTTAAAGAACAATATTCCAAATTAGAAGAATCTTATTCTTCTCTTGCGAAGAAAAATGCCTTTCTTATTTCTAAAGAGAAAAATATTCAGTCTCGACTTAAAGGTTTAGTTGGAGATAAATTTGATGATGCAATGGACCATTGGGAGAATAGTTGTCTATCCTTGATTCAACACCTTATTTCGCAAAAGAAAGGTAGTCATAATAGTTTGACTGCCTTAATTATCTTTTCTTTGTCATATCTCTCTGAATTCCTTATCTTAATAAAATTTTGTATTCTATTTTTCGCAGAGTCTGAGAAGAATCTTCATTCTTATATTTCTGATTTGGAGGCTAAATATGCTAAAATTCGTAAAGAAAATGCATTGCTCGTCTCTACCCTTATTGGTTCTCACGACCGAGCAGAAAGAAGACTTGATTATCTTGCTTATTTTAAGGATATTCAAGATAGGAATCATCAAAGAGCACTTCTTTGCCAAGTTCATCTCCGGGCTTAAGTCCTTGTAAATGACATTTTATTGTCCAACTCTCTTCCTCCTACATCAATTTATCATTTAGAAGTAGATGATGATGAAGTTCCTCGTCCTGCTGATAGTGATTATGATTACGAAAGCGGTGCAGAGGATAATTTCTTGGAAGATGAAGAATAGGTTCCTTCCAAAGAAGTATCTGCTGGTGTTAATCAGAATGAGAAAGAAATTTCTCCTGAAGAAGTAATTGCTGGCAATAATCAAGATGCTAGTCATGGCGAAGATCAAAGCCGAAATGAAGGAGAAGCTTGCGAGAATGTTGGAGAAGAATTTTTGTCATCTCCTGCTAATGACATTAATATTGAATTTTGAGATTCTTATCTAGCTTTGTTTTCTTGAACTGTCTTATTTTTATCACTTTTGATAGTTACATTTTTCAACCGACTTTGGAGTCAACTTTTCCTTTTAATATTTTGTTGATAAGAAAGATAATGCTTCTTGTGTATCGATTCCCATACTTGCCTCTCATTATCTTTCTTGCAAAAAATAATCTGTTACGAATGCTTATAATTAATTTATTTTATCATATGGTCTTATTTTGCCTTCCTAATTAAAGGTCTTATTATGCCATCTCTTGTCATTGCGACAAAATCGCAGGACGTCCTTGCACTTTCATACAAAAACCCATTGATCTTGTCTTAACTTTTTCTTTTGTATTATGGCCTCTTCAGGAATGTTGCGACAATATGACAGGCATAAATATTCTTGCGAAAATAAAGCCCCATGACATTGCCGTCTTGCGACGAAATCGCAGGACGTCTTCGCACTTTCATGCGAAAACCCATTGATCTCGTCTTATCCTTTTCTTTTGTATTATTGCCTCTTCAGGAGTGTTGCACAAATATGACAAGCCTTAATATCCTTGCGAATAAAAAGCCTCATGACATTTGCGTCTTAAGACACTTATCATCTCCCTAATGGAGGGTGCCTCCCTTATCTCCCCCTGGTTTCCCCTTCAAGGAGGCGTACTTCTACCATACAAGGTTAGCTCATCCCATCCATTCTTAACAACTACCAGTTGTTTTCGCAGCCTCTTATCCCTTTTTCCTATAGGGATTATGGTTACGATACTGCACCCTAAGTGGGGTTTTCTTCAGGCCGAGTGCAGTATGAGCCAAGACTTGTCAAGAATGGCAAGGATGCTTCAAACTCCCCCGGCACTCTTGACTCAACCGTGTACCTCGGCGCCCTGATCAGATTCTTCACTCCTTGGGAGAGTCCTTATTACCTTAGTCGCCCAACCTAAGTCATATGCTTAAGTTGAGAATCCAAGGTGCCTCTCCCGAATGGGCTTCATTGACCCCAAATCTCCATGACTCAGGTTCCGGTGGCGGTGTATCCTTTCCCTGAGCCATGTAACAGGTACCCCCTAATATGACATACTTTAGGTCTTACATTTTCCTCTTGTGAAATTTTATTCGCGAACTAGGGTGTATGCCAGAAAGGTTCGCCCCTTTCTATTATGTCATTGTTCTGTGATTATCTCTGCGACAATTTCGCACATCATGATCTTCTTTCAGAATTCATAACTTCTCAAAGCTTCTTAATGATAATATCTTTTTAAATACAACCTGTTCCATGGTCTGTCTAATCTATGACCAACATCTCTTCCTTCTGGATCCATTAATCTATAAGCTCCTGTTCCAACTATCTCCTTAATGATGTAAGGTCCATCCCATTTTTTCGCTAATTTTCCACCATTTTCTCGCTGATATATTGGTGTTTCTCGCAGAACTAAATCTCCTGGTTGAAATTCGCGTATTTTGACACGTTTATTATATTCTCGAGCTAATCTTCGCTGATAATTCTCCATATGTTTTAAAGCTTTTTCTCCTCTTTCTTCTAATTCATCAAGTTTGTTTAAAATTAAGCACGCACTAAGATTTTTCTCCCAAGCTTCTCTTTTTGTTGTCGGAATAATAACTTCTGTTGGTAACACCGCTTCCACTCCATATGTTAAACAAAAAGGTGACATTCCAGTAGCTTCTCTTCTCGTTGTATTATAAGCCCATACTACATTATGTACTTGTTCGCACCATGATCTGTGATGTCCTTCCAATTTCTTCTTTAATATATCTGCGATTGTATTATTTGTTGCTTCTACTAGCCCATTAGATTGTGGATACAAAGGAGTGGACTTTCCACATTTTATCTTGAATGCATTAAGTAACATTTCTATATTCTTGCCCACAAACTGTTTCCCATTATCAGATACCAACTGTGCAGGAATTCCAAATCTGCAAATGATATTTTCGAATATGAATGTAAAAATATCTTTGTCGCGAATATGTTGTACTGCCTTCACTTCTTTCCATTTTGTGAAATAATTTGTTGCGACTATTAAGTATCTTCTTTGTCCAGTTTCTGGTAAAAATGGCCCCACAATATCTAAGCCCCATTTTCCAAAGGGCCACACACTAGTTGAAGATGACAATGGTGATCCTGGTGCATGTATTTTCTTTCCATGCCGCTGACAATCTTCGCAACATCTTGATATTTGTTTTGCATCTTCATGCATGTATGGCCAGTAATAACCTTGCATTTTTTCTCTATGTGCCAAAGATCTTCCTCCACTATGATTGCCAGCATCTCCACTATGTAACATTTTCAGCACCTTTTCTACTTCCTCTCGTGTCAAACATCTGAGTGATGGTCCACTAAAGGATTTTCGGTATAGCAACCCATCTCTTAATTCATAATTCGTTGCTCGGATTTTTAACTTGTGTATTTCCAATCTATTTCTTGGTGTTTCTCCTTTCGCCAAATATGCATGAAGTTCCATTCTCCAGTCTGCGACATTGTTTATTTGTTCTTCTTTTTCATTATCTATTATCATCACATCCACATCTTCCTCTTCTTTATTTATTGATGGTGACAGAAGTGTTTGTATTTTTATGCATCTCGCAGTTGGATCTGTCATCATGCTTGAGATGAAAGCAAAAGCGTCTGCGAGTCTATTATCTTTTCTTGAAATGCGCCTCCATTTTATCTTTTGGATTTTCGCTGATAATTCTTCATCTAGCTTCTTGTATTTCTTCAAGGATGGTTCATTTGTAGTATACTCTCCTTTTATTTGGCGAATAACTAGCTGCGAATCACTAGTGATCCTGGAATCTAGTTTCATTTCTATTGCGAATTTTAAGGCATGTATCGCAGCTTCATATTATGTTTCATTATTAGTGGATGAAAATTCCAATCTGAATGAAAAAGCCATCTTTATTCCTTCTGGAGAAATTAAAATAATTCTAACTCCATTTCCTTCTCCATTTGATGATCCATCTACTAATATATCCCATCTATTGGGTTATGTTAATAAATCTTTTGGATCTCCATGTTTTTCTTCTACATCCATCATTTCTTCTACCGCTTCATCTTCTTCTAAAGGAAATTCTACCAAGAAATCCGCAACAACTTGTGATTTTGGTGAAGACAAAATTTAATATTTAATATCAAAGTGGCCTACTTGCGCATTCCATCTCTCCACCCTTCCTGATCTTTCAGAATTCTTCATCACTGATTCAATTGGTACTTTTGTTAATACCTTTATCTTGTGTGCTTGAAAGTATATGCGGAGCTTAAATGATGCATAAACTAATGCTAATATTAACTTTTCAATCTTTGATAAATTCTTCTCAGCGGTATTAAAAGTTTTGCTAATGTAATAAATGGGTTTCTCCACTCCTGCGTCTATTCACAATAACACAACACTTAATGCATGCGACGTTGTCGCAAGGTAAATCAATAATTCTTCTCCTGGTTATGCCTTTTGTAAAATAGTTGTATTCATAAGATGTTCTTTGATTCCTTGAAAAGACTTATCACATTCATCACTCCATTTAAATTTTGCACCCTTCTTGAGTATATCGAAAAAATATTTGCATTTGTCTGATGATCGCGAAATGAATCTCCCCAGCGAAGCTAGAAGCCCATTCAACTTGTGTACATCTTTTATTGTTGCTGGTGTTGGCATGTCACGAACTGCTTACACTTTTTCTGGATCAACCTGTATTCCTTCCTTTGATACAACGTAGCCTAAAAAATTTCCCGATGCAACTCCAATAGTACACTTCTCAGGATTCAATTTAATGTTATACTATCGCATTTGTTCAAAAATCTCCCTCAAGTCTTGTACATGGTCTTTAGCTTCTTTACTCTTTACTAACATGTCTTCCACGTATACTTCTAATGTTTTATGTATCCATTTTGCGAACACCTTCTCTACCATTCTTTGATATGTGGCTCCCGCATTTCGCAAACCAAATGACATTTTCGTGTAACAATATAAACCTCTAGGGGCAAAGAAAGCAGTATGTTCTTGATCTTCTTCGGATACTTTTTATATTTCGAGGATTGAATATTTCTTATACTTCATCAAGGATACTTCATACTTCTTATACTTCTTCAAGGATACTTCATACTTCGCATACTTCAAGAGATGATAGTTATTATTTACTTCGCAACATTTCGTAACTTCACAAAAGAATAGAGGCAAGTACGTACTTTTCAAGACCAATATTCTTTCGCTCGTTCCTCCAACAACTACAACAAAGTGGATTTTTCCTTAAAGATCGCTCTTGAAGCAATATTCAAGGAAAAAGAGACAAGATGTAGGATCCAAATATCGCACAACAGTAAGAGTTTTCGAAATTATAGAGAGAGTTTGCGAGAATGTAGCAGAGCCTGCGAAATTGTAATGAGAGCCTGAGATAATATGAGCTGTAATCCACTACATATAAGATGTCATCCATTATGTAAATGCCTATATAAAGAGAAAGGCAAGAGAGAGAAAGAATAATAATCAGAAAGGGATACACATTTTAGGATGAGAGAGGGAGACACAATTAGAGAGAGAGAAAACGGAATTTGTATTATTATTATCTCCTTATTCTTCCTCCTTCAACCAAGAGCTCCAAATACTCATTAATCGAGTCTCAATTGTAATCCATATTTAATTACAAACAATCATAATGAAGATCCCTAACCCCGTCGATGTAGATCACATTGATCGAACCACGTAAATATTGTGTCTTATTTTCTATTTTCATATCAAATAAGTTTAGATCTAGAAATCATAGTCATGATAATACAAGGGGTGTGTTGTAGGATTTCCTGCAACTACATCTAAAAAGCCTTGAAAACTCTAAAAAACCCTAAAATATCTAAAGAGCTCTGAAAAATCTAAAGAGCTCTGAAAAACTCTAAAAAGATCTAAGTGAATTTACATTTCGTAGCACTAGTATCTACTAGCTTGGGGATTCGTTAAAGCCAACTGAAAGTAACTTAGTTCTTTATATAGAATGATATTAACAAAATTCCCTACAATAATGAAGATTATCTTTGAATGTTTCCTAAAAACCCTAAAAACACTAAAGATCCCTGAAAGAGCTATGAGAAACTCTAAAAAGCTGAGGAAGACTCCAAAAAGCTTTGAAAAGCTTAAATTTAATTATACTCCGTAGCACTGGGATCTACAAGCTAGGAGATTCGTTTAAGAATGATAATAACAAATCCCTACAATAGTGAAGATCAAATTTTAATATTCTCTAAAAAGCCCTAAAATATCTAAAGAGCTTTGAAAAATCTAAAGAGCTCTGAAAAACTCTAAAAATCTCTAAAAACTCTAAAAAGCTCTGAAGAATCTTTAAGTTAATTATATTTCGTAGCACCAGTATCTACTAGCCAGGGGATTCTTTAAACCAACTGAAAGTAACTTAATTATTTATAAAGAATGATACTAACAAAATTCCCTACAATAATGAAGATTATCTTTGAATGTTTCCTAAAAACACTAAAGAGCTCTGAAAGAGCCCTGGGAAACTATAAAAAGCTCAGGAAGACTTTTAAAATATTTGAAAAGCTTAAATTTAATTATACTCCGTAGTACTGAGACCTACAATAATGAAGATTATCTTAGAATATTTTCTAAAAACCCTAAAGATCCCTGAAAGAGCTCTGAGAAACACTAAAAAGCTTAGGAAGACTCCAAAAAGCTTTGAAAAGATTAAATTTAGTTATACTGCGTAGCACAGTGATCTACAAGCTAGGAGATTCGTTAAAGAATGATAATAATAAATCCCCACAATAGTGAAGATCAACTTTGACTGTTCTCTAAAAAGCCTTGAAAACTCTAAAAAACCCTGAACTCTCTGAATAGCCCTAAAATATCTAAACAGCTCTGAAAAAGCTTTAAGTTAATTATATTTCGTAGCACTAGTATCTACTATCCAGGGGATTCGTTAAAGCCAACTGAAAGTAACTTAATTCTTTATAAAGAATGATATTAATAAAATTCCCTACAAGAATGAAGATTATCTTGGAATGTTTCCTAAAAACCATAAAGAGCCTTGAAAAAGCTCTGGGAAACTCTAAAAAGCTTAGGAAGACTCCAAAAAGGTTTGAAAAGCTTAAATTTAGTTATACTACGTAGCACCGTGATCTACAAGCTAGGAGATTCGTTAAAGAATGATAATAACAAATCCCTACTATAGTTGTTTTTTTTTGCTAGGTCAAAAAGGTTTATTGAAGCAAAAAAAAAACGTAATTACAAGAATTACAAAATGGGAGGCTCAAGGCCTCCTCACCCCCATAAACCAAAGGGGCACAAAAAATAGCAACAAAAATGCACTAAAAGCTCATAGAATAAGCTTCTAAAAGCAAAAAAATAACAAAATAGGAAAACTAGAAAACATTAAAAACGTTTACGTCCCTTATTTCCAACTCTAAAATTCCTCCTCTTAGGTAAAAGACCAGCAATTATTTGAATCAAATCAGGGTCTCTATAATCTTCACATTGTTCATAAGCATCATCATATTCATATTCTTCCGAAGCATAATTACCAGAACAAGCTTAATTGGAGTTTGAGCTTGGACAGATTGAGAAGGCCTAGGCGACCTTCCCTTTTGAACCTTGAGACCCAAACTACTAATATTTGGAGAAGCATCCAAAATATTCCCCTCCAAATCAGTCCTACCTTCCAACATTGCATGGCCAAGGAGAGAAAGCTCTCGCTGGGATTTTTTAGCATCCAAACGAGCACGAAAAGCCTCCGAGCTCTTTTTTAATTCCAAATCCGGTCTTGGTACATCAGGCCCAATATGACCAAACTAAAGAAAAAAAAAGAGGAAACAAAAAGTCTGGCGCTCTCTTTAAGGTTTTGAGATTTTCAAAAATTCTTCACGTTCAATCACTGATTTTTCACGATGGTTGAAACTACTGAATTAATTCTGACAAATGTTAACAATGGCAAACCATCTTTTGCTGATACGCTCAAAGCTAAACAAACCCTACAGCCTACGACTGTGGATCTCAACAGTTTACCAAATCCATCTCTCATTGATGGAGAACCATCTCTGTTTATTCCAGCGGATCACTATCAAGAGGGATGCAAACCCTTTCAACACAGCTTCATTGCACGTCTCAACTATACTGGTTTGAAGTTTGCTGAGGTGAAGAAAAACTTAGAAACTCAATGGAAACTAAACCCTAACTGTGTTATGTTTATGCCAATGAGTAAAGGGTTTTTTGTTATCATGTTACAAGATGAGAAAATCAAGGAGATGATACGCAACACTAAGTGGTATGTCAATCAGATTGAGCTTCGTCTCATAGATTGATACCCTGGATTCGATTCATGTAGTTGCAGGAAATCCTACAATACACCCCTCGTATGATTTTATCGTTGATCAGCCTATTTTTAGGTTGACAATCTTAATTTTATTGATTAATTTCTGAATATTCTTACAAGGAAAATAAAGAAATCAAGAATGATCTCTGCTCTCAACTTTCTCTCTCCTATTTACTTATCTCTCACTCAAAAAAGATCTCTCTCTCCTTTACAATTCGAATGACTATTTATAAGGGAAATACATAATGGATGACAGCTAATCTATCCTTTATTTTCAGATATGGTTTGCGACATTCTCGCAACCTTACAAATGTTGACTTCAAGCTTTCTTAATTTTCGCAAGACTATCACAATTTCCATGATTTGCTGACGTTGTTTTCTGAAACTGTTCTGCGACGCTATTGTGCAATTCCATTGATAATTTCGCTGAGACACATTGTTGCGAGAATCTGATCCTACATCTTGCCTCTTCTCAATATTCTCTGCAAAGTAGAGAATGATTTGAGAAATGTCGCAACTCCTTATCTTTTCATATTCCACATTTATCACACGTACTCTCTCTCTTCCACTTATTTCTTGACACGTCTTCTGTAACCGCTACTTTTCAACCGCTCACGTCTCTTCGTCTTAATGGTGTTTATTTCTTCGAGAAGTAAATTTTCTTTATATACTCTTCTCTCCCTCCCTCTTTCCATTTTTTTTTACTTTCTCTTCTCTTTTTATTCTCTCATCTCTGCAACTTGTCATTCTTCTGCAAATTCTGCTGCTGTAATTTTTCTTCCTTCAATTCTTTTACTTTCCATACATTCCCATACTTTATTCAATCATGGCTCCAAGTGGTCATAGATATGAGAAGAATCTTCAAGATGTCCAAAAAGATCTTGCTAATAAAGGTCTTACACTCTCCCCATTCCTGATGTGAATGCCAAATCAATTCTTTCTGTCAAGCTTTTCTCCATCAAAATTGTGATGATCAATCAATCATAATTTCGCTAGGTCAAATTCTCGCAGGTCTCCCTCTCTTTATAACCCAGACATTCCTTTATTTTATGAAATTCTCGCTCATCCGGGATTTTCGCGAGCCATTTTCCAACTAAGTGGGGATTGCATCCGTCTAATGCTAGAGTTCGCTAATCGTGGTGCTGGTAGAGGATCTCTTTACTCCAGTGAACTTAGGGATCCAAAATTCGCAAACCTAGATAGTTGCTGAGAAGTATACAGTGGCGAATTTCTTTGAAAATTACGAACTTATCTCCATGAAGAAAGAGAATACTCGCTGGGGTATTCGATTAAGAAGAAAAGATAATTGATGAATCAAAATTCTTATGCAAGATATTGACTGGCATTCTGGTAAAAACACAACTCCTCGCCAATCCAAAGATGACAAATGGTGCGTGTTTCCTTTAATGCTAAAGGGTCCTTACATTGCTGGATCAAACGTTCTTCCTGCGAATCTCGTGCATATCAACCTTGGGTTTTCTCCTGGCCCGAAAGGAGAAGAGGTATATCCCCTTTAACTCATTTTATACTTCTTATTGATTTTTACTATTATGTTCGCTAACTCTTGCGATATTCCGCAGATCCAAAAACTAAAGAGTAGTTATAACAGGACTGGGAAATCTAGTACTCTGTTAGCTCTTCGCTATACAGATGAGGTAAGAAATTTTCTCTTATGACTTTAAATAGTACTGTCATTCCCATGCTCCATTTCTTACTTCTATCTGTATGCGAAGATTATTGCTGAAGTAGAAGAATCTGCTGATGCTGCGAAGATTGGCGATAAAGGTAAAGGTGCTCTTCGCAGGAAAAATCAACTGGTCCTCCTCCAAAGAAAAGAAAAGTTCGTTCTTCTTCTCCTTCAAATGTTCTTCCTAACGAAATTCTGAAAGTGACAAGGATGATGAGGATGATGATCTGCTGCAACTGAAATTCTCCTGAATCTTCTATGGCTAAGCTTTCTGGCCTCTTTTCTGATTCTCTACAAGGAATGGGAGATAGCCATTCGCAAATACCTGCAAAGCTCTCGCTACCCTTGTGATGTCCCTTTACTAGATGGTGATAGCTCTCTTCGCGGAGTTTCTAGATCAGTGACTCCCGACTTCTTGCATTCTCTCAATAGTTTGGTATACTTTATCTTTTTACTTCTTCATTGTTATAACTCAAAATCTCTTTCTATATTAATATTTTTTATTTCTTTTCGCAGGCTGGAAAAGCTTCTTTTGTGTTGCCTCAGATAGAGAGAAGACGCGAAATCTTGAAAAGAAGAATCTTCAATTTCGCAAAAGGAATGAAGAATTGGAAGTTGAAGTTAAAGGTCTTCGCGAGAAGAATAGACAATTAGAAATTGATTCTTCCTCTTATAAGAAAAATTTCTAGTCTTCAACAAGCTAATAATCAGCTTTACGGTATATTACTTTTCTCTTTTCTCTTTATTCATTCATCTTGTTGTTTTATCTTATTTAAATGATTTTTGCAGACATTTATGGTCTTTCTGATGAAGCTACCCTTCTTCGTTCATTTCCTAATGCCTTGGATAATGATACCCTTCTTGAACGTCTTAACAATTCCTTAAATAGCTTTTCTAATGATAGAATTTCATCTCTTTCTCTAAATGAACTTAGATCACAATTTCGCCTCTTAGAAATTGATCATAGATCCAGTTTAGGCTTAGCAACAGATTTAAACGTCTCCTTATTGATTCCAAAGAGAAAACCAATGAGTTAGAACCAAGATTAGCGGTCTCATAGATGATAAGATCGTATCTCTGATCAAGGTGCCAAGGCTGGCGAAATTCCAAGAGGCTCTCCTTGAAGTTCAACTTGAGCGAGATGAAGCTAACCGCAAGAATATTGAACTCTGCGAAAGGGAAAATCAAATTCTCGTCTTCTCATAAGTAGTGAGGATGAATTTGTCTGGGCTGCGAAAATTTTAGATGATGCTAGAAAAGATTTAGGCGTAAATGTTAGTCTCCAAGTTGAACATACAGCCTTGATTAGAGACATGATTTCTGACAGAGAAGGTTGCTAATTGCTCTTCTTTACTAATCTTTTGCTTCTTAGATTTTCATCAAGTTAATAATTGGTTGTCTTTTGTTCGCAGATTCTGAAAATAATATCGTGAAAAGATTGAAGAACTTGAAGCTGAAAAGGAGGAACTCGCAAAGAATCTTTCTTCTCGCAACGACAAGTATTCTAGATTGAAGAATCAAATCAAAATCACCATTGAAATTTTAAGAATGACGCTATGCATTTTCGCAATCAAACCATCCAGATGGTTTGTGATGATCATAATATCCCACATTCTGATTACCCTTGTCTTTTAGGAAATCCCACAGAATACTCCCATTTGATTATCTCTGATAGTGAAGCTGACGATGAAGAATCTGATAGTGATGGAAGTTCTGATGGTGATGAGGATTCTGACGCAGATGAAGAAGGAAATAAGTCTGATGAAGATAATGAAGGATTAACCAAGAAATAGTCTTTATTTCTTCTTTGTAGCACTTGTTATTTATTTCTTCTTTCTGTATATTTGTGTTTCTTTCATTTTGGCTGCGTAAATTAAAACAATTCTTCTTTGCAATACAGTTAATCAATATAATCATTAATTCTTGAATTTTTGAGTAAATCTCTATATGGAGACAAATACATTTTCTAATTTCATACATTCCCATACTTGCCTCTGTTATTTGAATCCAAATGAGAGATTTCAAACTTTTTCTTATTGTATAATTTCGCAATTTGCGAAGTGAATTTTGTTTCTTTTCAAAATCTCATTCCTGTGTGGTCTTATTTTGCCTTCCTAATTAAAGGTCTTATTATGCCACCTCTTGTCATTGCGACAAAATCGCAGGACGTCCTTGCACTTTCATGCAATAACCCATTGATCTTGCCTTAACTTTTTCTTCGTATTATGGCCTCTTCAGGAATATTGCGACAATATGACAGGCCTAAATATTCTTGCGAAAATAAAGCCCCATGACATTGCCGTCTTGCGATCGCAGGACGTCTTCGCACTTTCATGCGAAAACCCATTGATCTCATCTTATCTTTTTCTTTTGTATTATTGCCTCTTCAGGATTGTTGCACAAATATGACAAGCCTTAATTATCCTTGCGAATAATAAGCCTCATGACATTTGCGTCTTAAGACACTTATCAGCTCCCTAATGGAGGGTGCCGCCCTTATCTTCCCCCTGGTTGCCCCTTCAAGGAGGCGTACTTCTACCATACAAGGTTAGCTCCTCCCATCCAGTCTTAACAACAACCAGTTGTTTTCGCAGCCTCTTATCCCTTTTACCTATAGGGCTTATGGTTACGAGACTGCACCCTAAGTGGGGTTTTCTTCGGGCCGAGTGCAGTATAAGCCAAGACTTGTCAAGAATGGCAAGGACGCTTCAAACGCCCTCGGCACTCTTGACTCAACCGTGTACCTCGGCGCCTTGATCAGATCTGCACTCCTTGGGAGAGTCTTATTACCTTAGTCGCCCAACCTAAGTCATATGCTTAAGTTGAGAATCCAAGGTGCCTCTCCCGGATGGGCTTTATTGACCCCAAATCTCCATGACTCAGGTTCCGGTGGCGGTGTAGCCTTTCCCTGAGTCATGTAACAGGTACCCCCTAATATGACGTACTTTAGGTCTTACATTTGCCTCTTGCGAAATTTTATTCGCGAACTAGGGTGTACGCCATAAAGGTTCGCCTCTTTCTCTTTTGTCATTCTTTTCTGATTATTTTCTGTAAAATTCATTATCTCTGCGAGAGTCTCGCAATTCATAATATTGTATCTGAATTTCGCAATCTCAATTTTGTTGTTCAATCAAATGTATTTTTGAGAATTTTACTTATTGCGAGATTATCGCAACAACTTAATCATTCATACATTTCTTGCTTTTATTACTTTTGCCCTCCTCTGCTTCTTTATGATTTTCTGCTACTGCTTCCTTGGTAATGGTATGTTCATCCTTTTTACCCTGAGCTAGCATTGATTTTGTAACATCTCTTCTCCTTTCTTTTCGATTGTATCCACCATCAACTTCTCACTTCTTTGTACATCCTTGATTTGTGTCGCCAGTTTTCCTTCTTGTTTGCTCTTCCTTCGCAAGATTCTATCTCAGTTTCGTAACATTTCTTTCCTTCAACCCAATCTCCCTTTATGATTCCTACACCATTGGGGTGAGGGAATTTGATGCATTGATGGAAAGTTGAAGCTACACCAGAATCCCATGTAGCCAAGGTCGCCAATTAATGCATTGTAGGGTGATTCTACATCAACAACACATGAGATTTCTGAAGATATTCCCTTCAATGGAATTTGCATAGTAACCTCCCCTTTAGGCTTGTTAGCAGTACCATTAAAACCATATATCTTATATGTTGATGGTATAAGATCATCATCTCTTCCACCCATGGTTTTATAAGTATGATAAAATAAGATGTTCACAGAGCTTCCAGTATCGACTAGGATTCTATTGATTGCCCATGAATCTTCAGCTTCATCATCCTCATCTTCTTTTGGTTTTGGATTAATTCTAATTTTATTACCAATGGATTGTCATGCATCTCTTCTCCTTCGGGAACTTCTTCTGCGGTAAAAGAAATATCTGTTTCTGCCATTCCTCTAGTTGCGAAATTTTCGCAATATTCATAATTTCTTTTCCAT
Organism: Papaver somniferum; assembly: GCF_003573695.1. Lineage (NCBI taxonomy): Eukaryota > Viridiplantae > Streptophyta > Magnoliopsida > Ranunculales > Papaveraceae > Papaver > Papaver somniferum. The sequence continues at coordinate 106,745,070 of NC_039367.1, read as the reverse complement.
TATTATCTCTTGCGAACACTCGACTTAAAACATTATCATGAAATCTTCAATTGTCTTATATGAATGTACGATAGAGTGACAGAATAGATTTTTTGCTTTTGCACCAACTTCTATGAAGAATGTTTCTTTCTTTTTCATGTATTCACTTTGTGATGTTCTGGTGGTGGTGGTAATGGTTGAGTTGTGGATGCCCTACCAGAAAGTCGTTTAATTTCCTTGATCTATCATTCTCAAAATAATTCTCTTTATATTTCTGCAATCGTTTGTGGTATGTCCATGAAAATGATGATAAGAACAAAATTCATGACTTCTGTGATTTGGAGGGGTGGTTCCGTTCCCATGTTCCGGTGTTGGTATTTTCCATCAAATTATAGCTTCCCATATCTTCTCCACACTTGCATTTAGAGGTGGCATCTTGATTTCTTCCCATACTACCTTATGACCTCCTTGTCCTCTATTAAAGTTTGGTCTTTGACCTCCATAAGTTTCTTGCGGTTGATCGAGTCTTTGAATCTTGTTATTTCCTCCACGACTGTAGAAATTTCTTCTCTTTCATACTCTTCTTGATCTCGACTTCCCATAGCTACCAACTTCTGCTGATTGTTACTGTCACCTTTTCTTGTTGTACTTGCGAAGTATTCGCCACTGTATTTATTAGCTTGGGTAATAAGCTTGCATTCGCTGCTTGTGAGGTGTTCGCAACTGGATATGATTCCATTTCATTTTGTCTTTCCTCAAAGCAATGTATTCTTCTTGAAGTTCTCGCAATTCAGTCATTGTAATCGTATTCTTGACTCTGAAAATTTGGACATACAACAGGTTTGTTGCAAACATAGCATTGATAAATGATAATATGAGATATCTCTCATCTACACGGCCAGCCATTTCGCTACACATAGTTCTCCATCTTTTAGTCAAGTGTTTCAAACTTTCACCAATCCTTTGTTTTAATCCAAACACATCTTCTATACCAGGTCGTGAGGAATTATTACTTATATATGCTCCCAAGAATGTGGTCTGCAAATGATTGAAGGAGGTTATTGTATTCTTTGGTAACCTTCAAACCATTTTAACGCTCTCCTGTTAAGCTGGATGCGAAATATTTGCACAATACCGCATCATGATTTTCCCATTGTAACATGCACCTCACATAAGCTTTAATGTGTTGAATTGCACAAGTTGTTCCATCGAAAATGCTGGTTAATGCGGGCAAATTGCATTTCGGTGGTATTCCTCCTAATTGTACTTCTTGTAAATGGAGTTTTCGCAGCTTCTTCTATTGCTTCATCCAATTGTCTTCTACCTACTTCTCCTCTGTTATTTAGCATTCCTCTCATTTCTTCTAATTCTTTCAAGATTTGTTTATTTACTCCTGAATCTTGACCCATTGGTCTCTTTAATTTTGCTTCTCTTCTTCTGCGTTCACGTCTATCTTCTCTTGCGAAATTTTGTATCTCTTCTTCATTATCCTCATCTCGTCTTCTTCTGCGATTCTCTTCCTCATCCCTATCTTGAATTCGCAATGATGATGTCGTTCATTTTCCCCTCCATAATTTTGTTCATTTCTTATCAACTCAATTCGCTGTCTTTCAGCCATTCTCTTCACTCTATCATACTCCTCATTGAGATTATCATTATTCCGGTTTTGTATACGCCTTCTTTCTCGTTGTCATGATTGTTCTGGCGAATTGTCTCCTGAAGCTCTTGCTCTTCCATTTCCGCTCTCAACTTTCACGTTCGCAGATTAAACGTGCTTGTTCAGCATTATGTCTTTCAATTTCTTCTTCAATTGTCTGTTGATTTCTTTGATTTTCTCTCACATGTAAAATTCTTCTTCCTCCTCTTGATTTCCTTCGCCATCTTGGTTATTTTGTCTCTGAATTTTGCCCGTTCTCTTGATTTCCTCCAATTTCCTATCATCAAAAGTTTCATTTTGTGGAATGTAACGATCATCAATTTCTCTATTTTCGCGATATTCTTCATTAGGATTTGACATTTCTTCTGAATATTGTTTCCAACATTGATTGTAGGTGAATTTTGCCTCATTTCTCTTCTAGTTGATCTGGAATATGATTTTGTAATACTTCTCGATCTTCTATTCTGCAATCTGATATTCTCCATCCTTAATTCGTGATTTTGTCTTGTTAAATTTGCACGCTCTTCGCCTCAGCTCTTCTTTCTCATGTATTCTTCGTCTCAATGTTTCTAACGCTCCAATTTCTCCATCTCCATGAATTATTCCTTCATCTGCTTCTTGATTTCTCTCTTCCTGTCTGTAATTTCTATTTTCTTGCTCTTCTTCTATTTCTTCTGCTGAATTTGATCGCCAAGTGTGTACGCTCACTCTGTCATAATCTGTATTCCTCTCTTGAACTAGAGTTTGTTGAATTGGTGATTGAATTATATTTTCTCTACTCTTTATCCTTCTAGTAGATTCTCCCACTTTACTTCTTTCTCTTCCAGCAATTCTTTTGCTTCTTCTAATAGTAGTTTGTTGTTCGGATGTATTTCTTCTTCTAGCCATTTCTTCAATGCTAACAGTGTTTCGAGAAATTATGAAAAATTCTTAATAAACTACTTTAAATTCTCACAAATCTCAATGTTAATCTTCGATTTTTCTAGAATAGTCTTCAATCTTCAATCGTCCCTGTTTCTAGCGCCATTATGTAGTTGCAGGAAATCCTACAATACACCCCTCGTATGATTTTATCGTTGATCAGCCTATTTTTAAGTTGACACTCTTAATTTTATTGATTAATTTCTGAATATTCTTACAAGGAAAATAAAGAAATCAAGAATGATCTCTGCTCTCAACTTTCTCTCTCCTATTTACTTTTCTCTCACTCAAAAAAGATCTCTCTCTCCTTTACAATTTGCATGACTATTTATAAGGAAAATACATAATGGATGACAGCTAATCTATCCTTTATTTTCGGATATGGTTTGCGACATTCTGGCAACCTTACAAATGTTGACTTCGCAAGCTTTCTTATTTTCGCAAGACTATCACATCTTTCTCATGATATTTGCTGACGTTGTTTTCTGAAACTGTTCTGCGACGCTATTGTGCAATTCCATTGATAATTTCGCTGAGACACAATTGTTGCGAGAGTCTAATCCTACAATTCAAAGAGATAGAAAACTTCCCATGCAGCTGTCTGGGTTCATTTTCCAGGTTTGCACGTTGAGTTATGGACTGAGAAAACTCTCTTGGCGTTGGGTAAGGTTCTCGGTAACCCTATTGTGGTTGATCAGCGAACTCTGAATCTGGAATTTGGATATTTTTCTTCGGTTCTGGTAGATATAGACTTTGCGAAACATATTCCTTCGAGGATCAAGATTACAGCTAGAGGTCGTAGCTTCTGACAATATATTAAAATTCCTAAAGCTCCTAAAGTTTGCTTGCATTGCAGCATCATTGGTCATGATGATAAGGAGTGCAGGCGTAATAAGAATATTCAACAACATGAGAAGAAATATGACAAGAGTGATTCAAATCAAACTTGGCAGGAAGCGAAGTCAAGGAAGCGAAATAAAAACAAAACTTCTCAAGCTAATGGTAATGCTGCAAATGGGGATGTTGCAGTTGAAACTCCGACAACAGCTGATAAGCCTACTGATGCAGAGGTTGAGGTAATTATTGAGGGGAACGCTGGGGATGTGGAGAAAATCGCTCAGCTTGATGATGATGTTGCTCGTTCCGAAGCTACTTTACGTGCTGCAGAAGCTGAAGTTGTAAGAGCTAAGCATGTTGTAGTTAAGTATTTAGCATTAGTGAAAAGGACTGAGTTAGAGAGAACCAGCACCTTAGTACCTAAGTAAAATGCTCCTGTTGAATTGGCAATAACTAGACATGCTGCACATGATAGGAATGATGCTAACTCATTTTTCTACCCCTTTGTGTGATGATGTTATGGCCACTGAGCAAGCTTTGAATACAAATAAATTTAATGCTTTGAGCTCGGCCTTGGCTAATGATGATGCTATTGATGGTGCGAGTGTTTCTGAGGCTGATGAATCTGATGCTTCTACAGACTTGGAAAATTCAGCTGGAAAAATTAAAGACTGGGGTAAATATGATGCAGAGAAACTTGAGGCATCTGCTTCTAAGAAAAAGAGACGTCAAGCTAAAAGAGTACCTGTTGGTCCTCAATAGTCTATCTCTCCACAACAATCCAACTCATCTCAGAGTTCCAAGCCATCTCAGAAATCCAAGTCGCGGGAAGGAACCTTGTCTGACACGGAACCTGAATCCAGTGAATTGGGATATCGTGCTAGGAATGGGATCTCTCCAATATTTTTTTCTAAGAGTTTTGATTCTCTTGAGTCAAGCGACACTTCAAAGGGTGGGGAAAACTCATCCAGTATATTCAAAAACACTTCTAAGCGTGTTTAATGCGGGTATTCTTTTGGAATATCAATGGTGTTGTGAAACGACAAGCGCAACCTAAACTTAGAGAGTTAGTTCAATAGTTTAAACCTGAAGTTCTTTGTATTATTGAGCCTGAAATTCGCTGTACAAATAATTTCATATCTCGTCTAAACTTGAATGGTTTAAAAAAACAGGTTATCCATAATACTTCTAATGGCTCTATTGGAAATATTTGGATTTTCTGGTTGGAAGTGTTTGATGATCCTTTGGTTGTAAATATTTCTAATGGAAGTGTTTGATGAGTAGACAGAAAATAACGGTGGCTGTGAATGGAGTTCATATTTCTTTTGTTCATGCAAGTTACCTCCAAGTGACAAGAAGAAGACTTTGGCAGCAACTTGAGAGTATTAATGATGAAGTTCCGTGGCTAGTAATTGGTGACTTCAACTATATTCTGCGGAATGAGGAGAAAAAAGGTGGCTTGGAAACTAGTACTTCAGTCATCAATGAATTTAGTGATTGGATGGAAAACAATAATTTGTTTGAGGCTGATTCGTTGGGGTGCAATTTCACTTGGACAAATAGACAGTCTGGTCATCATAGAATTATTAGCAAGTTAGATTCGTGCCATTATCAATCCAGCTTGGTTAGCTAAATATGAGAATTGGCAGTGTAAAGCTCTTCCGAGAGAAGTTTCTGACCATTCTACCTTAATTGGCTATCCTTTTGTGGTGGCTAGGCCTCAGCGTACTCCTTTTCGCATCCAAAAAATGTGGTTTGTTCACGCAGATTTTATGCGAATGGTGACTGAAAATTGGAATCTGCCAGTTTTTGGTAATCCTGACTTTATTTTCCCATTCAAATTAAAGAGGCTGAAAATAGAGATGAAGGCTTGGAATTTTTGGGGTTTTTGGCAACATTCATTCTCGGCTTAAGCAAGACAAACTCAGGTTCGAGACGCCAGCTAGGATTTCTAATGAAGATCCTTCAAATATCCCAAATTTGAATGCCATGAAAGATGCCATGTCTACTCTTCATGATACTAATTTGCAGTACATTACTATGCTTAAGCAGAAAGCTAGGAATAACTGCTTGGTGGATGGGGCTAGCAATACGGCCTATTTTCATAACTGCATTCAAACTCAAAGAAGTAGCAACGTTATTTCTGAATTGGTTGACAATGCAGGTAACGTCATTACTGATAATGTTCTTTTACGTGATCATGTGGTTAGCTACTATGAGGATAAATTTAATGGGCCCGAGGATATTATTGAGGACACTTTGTTCGATTATAATCATGAAAGTATATCTCCGGAGGAAAGTCTGGAGATGGATGCCATTCTGGATGCTGAAGAAATTAGAAAGGTTGTTTGGGACTTGGGTGCTGATAGTGCGTCAGGGCCGGATGGTTTTTCTGGGTGTTTTTATCGACAATGCTGGGATGTTATTCAAGAAGATCTTATTCAAGCTATTACTTACTGTTGGACTGTGAAAAACATTTCTAATGGGTTGAATTCTAGTCTTTTGATTCTTTTGGCTAAGGTACGGGGAGCTAACTCTCTTCGTAGTTTTAGGCCAATTGGTTTGAGTAACTTTTTCTTCAAAATCTTTACAAAAATCCTTGCTACTCTTTTGGGTAAGGTCTTGGATAAATTTGTCTCAGAGGAACAGGTTGCCTTTATGAAAGGTAGAAACATCCATGAAAATATTACTTTGGCTTCGGAGATGATTAATGAGCTGCACATTAAGAGAAAGATGACAATCTTGGTTTGAAGCTTGATATATCTCAGCCGTTTGACACGGTAAGATGGTCGTTTGTTCTTGAAGTCTTTAGATGTTACGGTTTCTCGGAAAATTGGTGTTTTTGGATTTTGAATATTCTTCAATCAGCTCGTATTTCTGTTCTTTTGAATGGTAGTCCTGAAGGCTTTTTCAGTATTAATAGGGGGATCCATCAAGGGGATCCCCTTTCTCCTCTTATTTTTGTTTTGATAGAGGATGTTTTGAGCAGGAATACTCTGAAATTGTTCAATGAAGGCAAGATGATTCATATGGTTACTCGTAAGGGCATCTCTCCTACTCATCTATTCTTCGCTGATGATATTATGATTTTTTGTAAAGGTACTTTAGATAGCGTTCATAATCTTGTGGATTTGCTGGGCGTTTATCAAAGAGCCTCTGGGCAAACTGTTTGTCGGCATAAAAGCAAAGTTTATTATGGTGGTGGTTCGCTGAACAGGTGTAGATACCTTACTGATTTCTTGGGTATGTCTGTTGCTACATTTCCAGATCGTTATCTTGGAGTTCAGGTCATGATAGGCACGGTTCGATATAGACATATTAGTAATATCATTGACAAGATAAAAAATCAGTTGGCTGGTTGGAAAGGTCGTTTGCTCTCTTTTCAAGATAGAATTGTGCTTGTAAAATCTGTCATTGCTAGCTACTCTATCCATATTATGGAAGTTTATAAGTGGCCTCAAAAATTTGTTTTACAATGTGAAAGAGCCATTAGAAATTTCATTTGGACTGGTGATGCTAATACAAGAAGATCCTTTATGGTTGGCTACGATAAGGTTTGTATATCTTATGAAGAAGGTGGTCTTGGTCTTACTAGTATGACAGTGATGAATAAAGCTTTAATCATGAATCTTTGGTGGCATATTAGTACTTCTAAAAAGAAATGGGCTAAATATCTCATTTCCAAGTTCTTTGGCCGAAATGGAGCTTTGAAACGTACTGGTATTAAGTCCACAATTTTACCGGGCATTCATTGGGTTTATGATCAGGTGGAGGAAAATACCAAAGCCTTAATTGGAGATGGTCGCTCCACTTCCTTGTATTTTGACATTTGGTGTGCAGATGAGAGTATTGCAAATATTCTTCAAAACTAAGAACTGGACATGAATGTGCGAGTTAGTGAGCTGCTGGTTGATGGGACTTGGTCGATTGCTAGCATACACAGACAACGGCTTGAAGCTGCTTGTATTGATCTCAATAATTTACCAAGACCGATGGAAGGGGAAGATATCAGGATTTGGAAGCCTGAGTACAAGGGCCAATTTACGGTAAAATCTGCAAGAAGTATTATTAGAACAAGAATTGGAGCTTTTGAAGGTGCAAATCTTCTTTGGAGGAATTGTATCCATTCTACTTTAGCTGCTCAGAATTGGAAGATCTTAAGGGGAGCTTGTGCTACACATGATAAGGTACGCTCTCGTTTTAAAATATAAATGCCTATTAAATGTGTGTTGTGCTGTGATGCTGAGGAATCGTTGGACCACATTCTTTGGAGTTGTAAGTTTGCTGTGAAGGCCAGGACATGGTTGGCAGATATTTTTGGGTTAATGCCACATCCAAATCTGGTGACGTCTTATAAGGAGGCTAAGAACAGAAGTAGAATGATTCAAGATCTGTGGTTGCTCTCCATTTTGGTGATTAGAGCAGAACTGTGGTATACTAGGAACAAGAAGGTCTTTGAAAATAAAAACCCAAATTGGCTATTATTCTTCAAGCGTGTGCTGAATCAAATTCAGGAATATTCGACAAGACTGAAGGGAAATATGAAGAACAGTTGCGATGATGTAAGAATTCTGGATTATTTTAGAGTTCGTCATAGAAAAGTCAAGCTTCATCATATTATACAATGTTTTTGGGAGACACCAATTGTTGGAGAGCTTCTTCTTTGTTGTGATGGCGCAGCGAAAGGAAATCCAGGCATTGCGGGAGCTGGTGTGGTTGCAAGGGACGCAAGTTGTGCTGTGCTAGGAGCGATTTTGATTGGTTTTGGCATAACAACTAACTACTTGGCAGAGGTATATGGGATCATCGTGGGCCTGGAGTGGGCAATTAAATGGAGGATGCGAAGAGTAGCTGTTCGAAGAGATTCGGAAGCAGCAAGGACTGCTTTCACTGATGATTCTTTACCATGGTTCGCTAGAGCTCGCTTGAGAGAAATTCAAGGCAACTATGATGTTATTAATTTTGTTCATACCTTTAGGGAAACCAATTTTTCTTCGGATAATTTGGCTAAAAGGGGTTGTAATCAAGCTAGTGAAGTTGGCATAGAGTATGTGGGTCGTCCTCATTTTCTTCCAACTATTGATCTCCCAAATGTATCATATTTTCGTTTTAAATAGTTTGTAAGTTTTTAGGGGTTGCTGTGACCTCTTTTCTTACAAACTATCTTGTAATTATTTTTATTCATTAATATATTTTTTGACTTATCAAAAAAAAAAAGGCCCAATATGACCTGACGTGACCTGAATTCCTATATCAGGCCCATCATTGCCCATATTACTTGACGTGGTCTGATTAGCTTTGGCCGTATCCAAATTGGATTCATAATCCAAAATAGCACGGCTAGTATTATCCAAATCCAAATTGGATTCTCTGCTAGGATTGGCATCCGTATTCAAGCTGGATTGGTCTTTGCGCCCTGCTAACATTCCTTTAGCCTTACTTTTATCTTCTCTCCGAGCTATAATATCAGCATCCACTTCACCCCAATCTTTAGAGCATATACTACCTTCAGAAAAATCAGAATCAACCTCTCCCCCACTGTCAACTTTCTGATCATCCTCTTAATTTCTAATGCCTAGTTCAACGCTTAGAACTTCATATTGATTATTACTAAAAACAATCACAGTACTAAGCAGTTCATCCACAAACAGAGTAAAAGTAAAAGCAGAAACCTTACCTTTGTTTTTTTCTTTAACTTGCTGCCAATTCTCAGTTGGTTGAACTTGTTGCAACATATTATTCACATCAGCATTACCCGTAGAAGATTTAATCGCAATAACACCAATTGACTTCTCCAACCCGTTTACTTCCGTTGCATGAATTGCATGGACTCCGTTTTGTTTCCCATCAGCTGTAGTACCCTCCATAGTGGGCGTACCAGCTACACTTGTTTGACACTGTTGTTGTTTGTTAACTTCCTTCACTTGTTGCTCTTGATTCCTCTTCTTACCATGCTAGCCAACATTCACTTGAGTATTTGACTGCTTCTTAGGATCCTTATTAAAGACCTTACGAGCATTTTTTCAGTCTTCATACGCATGCCCAATAATTGAACAATGCTTGCAGTATGAAGGTTTCTTTGGAATGTCAACACCTTGTGGGAATTTTCTCCCCCCAGATGTGAGAATAATCTCCGTAGCAACAGATTCAGCAAAATTAATATCAATTAAGACAGAAGCGAAATATCCATAATCATGATTTAGGGTTTTTTGAAGAATTTTTCTCACGTGCGTTTTTTCTCTCCAAAAAAAATTGGCGAATTTTTTCTTTAGGGTTTTCAACTTTCTTCAACATTTTTCCTTCATTCTAGATCATCTTTGGTGATTTAGGATGGGGGAAAACTCTGATTCAAACGTGAATAATCATGGGAACAATAAGGTATCTTTTGCTGATTTGATTAAGGGTAAAAAAATCCTATATGTTAACAGATTCAGATTTCTTATCTCTCCCGGAGGCGTCAACATATTTAGAAGAACCAACTTTGATTTTGCCTAATGATCTTCTTCAAGAGGGACGTGATATATTTCAGTTCAGTCTTATTGGGATATTGAACTTTAAGGGTTTAAAACTTGCTGATGTTCAAAAGAGTTTGGAAGAACAATGGGGATTTGGTGCCGGAAGATGCAAGTTAGTTCCAATGACAAAGGGTTTTTTTTATCATAAAGTTAACTTCAGCCGAGGAAAAGGATCGTGTTTGGCATGGTGATACATGGGTTATACAGAATCAACAACTTAGGGTTTTTACCCAAACTTTGATCCAGAAAGACAGCAAACTACACGAGCTTCAGTTTGGGTAAGTTTCCCTGGTTTGTATATTGAGTTATGGACAAAGAAAATTCTTCTACCCATTGCTAAAATTATTGGGAAACCAATTTCTATCGATCAAAAGACTTTGGATCATGATGTTGGAAACTACGTTGCGGTTCTGATTGATATTGACTTTGCTAAGATGATTCTTAAAAGAATTCGCTTGAAAGAAAATGGAAAGGAGTTCTGGAAGTATATTGAAATTCAGGACTTAGAGAATGTCAAATTTTGCACCACTGTAAGTTTATGGGTCACAAATTTAAGAATTGCCTTGCTGCAAAGAAAATTCTGGGAGGTTCTAATGCTGAAAAGAGGTCATCTGCTGTGAATATTAAGGATGGCAAAGAGGGAAAAACAACCAAATCTGTTTGGAAAGAAAATAAGACTATAGATTCAGTTAAGGAGAATGTTTTTTCTGGCTCACTTATAGTTAGCCAATCTGATGATATTGCTTGCAAAACTCATGATATTGCAGCAAAGGAAAATACAACTACCAGCACTGCTTCTAATGTTGCTTTACTTCAAGAGTGTGCTGAAGATACACAGATGGAAGAAGAGCTTAATAACTCTTTTATTGAATATAGAGAAGCTCAGCTCAAATTGATTCGTTGTAAAAAATGTTATTGCAGCCAAAAAGGATGTAGCTGCACGTAAAATTCTAATCATGCAGTCCATGCAGACTTTCCACTAGAGAAGCAAGCAAATGTTCAGTCCATGGAATCTTGCTTGCTTGTGCAGAATTTGGCTTTTCAGCCAACTTCCGTGTCTAAGAGAACTCTGAATCTGTTTCCAAACAGAATATTCAATCTGTATGTCCTCAGGGTTTGAATGCAAATCCAAATCAAGGGCCCGTAACAACGCATTCAGCTCAGCAAGAGTCCGTGACCAAGAAGAATTCTGAGGTTTTTTCCGTGCAAGATCAGGCCGTGAATAAGTCCGTAAAAACACACTCAACTCAGCAAGGCCTCTAGAGGCAATCCAGAGGTGGCGGGAGCAGGTGTTGTGGCTAGAATCGCTGATTGCGAAGTAGTGGGGGCGATGTGTGTTGGTCTTGGAGTTATTTCAAATTACATGGCGGAATTGTATGGGATTCTTATTGGGGTGGAATGGGCAGTTCAATTGGGATATAGAAACATCTTGGTTCGTACTGATTCGTCTAGTGTGATATCATCCTTGGAGGAGGATAATGTTCCTTGGTTTGCTCAACAAAGATGGACTGATGTAAAAGGCATGTTTGATTCTATTAAGTTTGTGCACACATACCATGAGGCAAATTTTGCAGCTGATAAGATGGCAAAGAGCGGGTGTTTATTGAGCTACGGCGTGAGGCTAAATTTTGTTGGTCGTCTTGTTCTATTAAAGTCAATAGAATTTCCAAATGTATCTTATTTCCGTTTTAAATAGTTTTATGAGTTTTGGGGGTTGTTGTGACCTCTTTTCTCATGAACTATCTTGTATATAACTTTTTATTTTAATATAATTTTTGACTTATCAAAAAAAAAACACTCAGCTCAGCAAGAGTCCGTGACCAAGAGGAACCTTGATGT